>NW_021135227.1:0-212737 GCF_004193835.3 Ostrinia furnacalis
CGCATTATTTTTTGGTATATTAAAAAATGTCCTTAATTTAAACTAAAGGTTACAAGTAGTGGTAGTACTGGTAGGTACCTACATAATACATAGTTTATTTTATGTGGTTGATTCGTTATTTGACTGACCAAAGTCCACTAGTCCGGTTGTTACTACAAGCGGCCCGATTTCTTTTTTGATGCGTCAATAATTTTCTATTACATTGATTACAATTTTATATTATTGTGTTATATTTATGAATTTTATATTATTGTGTTATATTTATAAAGGCACAGTTATTATCGCTTTAACGCATAATAAGATACTTTGCTTGTCTAAAAGATTTAGCAAGATAAGAAATGGTTCAATGTATTTCATGATGTCGCATCTCTTCTTATGAGAATTATAACGTTATTACATAAATAATTTATACGAACCAATTGTAAAACAGTACATGGAGTTAAAACTGAACTCTTTTTTTTTAGTAAATAAATAATAATAATGATGATGAAGCCTTACTTTGTAAGACTATCAATAGTATTATTAGCATTAATCATACATTGATTAGTAGGTACAAACCTACTATTAAAGGCCGGTCGATCTATTCTTATAAATAAAACACTGGATACTCATCTTTCACATTTTATTGCCTTATTTTAATTACAATTCATCACTTAGCACAAAAGCGCGCGGAGTCGTCTCCGCGCGTCCCTCTTTTTTTTTTGGGGGATGGACTGTCCCGCTGAAGCGGCGCGTCCCCATGANCTCGGACACCGAGCCCACAGCGTGGTAGGGGTGGGGTTGCCCGCTCTTTTGTTTTTTAATACTACTACGCTGAATATTGTGTGCGGATTGGGTTGTCGTACAGGGGTACTACATGGTAAAATAAATCTCGGAGGCGAAAGCAGGATAATTGACATTATTTACTATTAGAGCTCCTAACGTAAAAAATCTGTTGAGTCAGATATTAAAAAGCTAATTTTTATGAGCTTTTATGTCTTCATTCTGTATGTAGAGATACAATATTACAGCTTTGCAATTAAATTCCAACTTTATGGGATGTTGTCAAAGAAGAGACGTTAATCATAAAAAATAATGCACAAAACGTTGCAGCCAACACACGACATAAGCACAGACGAAAAGCAGTTCTAATTACACAGTTACAAGACACAATTTAGAGTAAATGCCAAACAATACTAACATGATTAACACCGGAGACCCTGGTCTTGTTCAATTTAGATAGGTTGGTGCCCATCCGTAGCCATTAATGCCAGTCCTCCCCAACCGCTATTCGAATTTGGACTTTATCAACCAGCACATGAGTTCAGAGTTCAATAACAGTTCTAATAGAAATGTTTGATCAAATATTTGGCACAATTTTAAGGACACAAACGTTTGCACATCAAATCACTACACTATTGTCTTATTTGTACGTGAACACAGTCTGTATGAAATGAGTTTGTAAGAGACACTTTTGGTATAGTCTGTTGTTGAGCTGAAATAAAAAAAAAAACATTTTTAATCTGTATAGTAATAAGTAGGGTGATTCAACCAAAATTTGGGACTAAAATATAACCAAAAGAAGCAAAAAGAATACAGGTTTTAAATACGTTTGTTTATCTTCAAAGTCTTGTTACGAAACCGTCCCAAAAAGGCAAAAACAGGCCGTCTTGCTTTCATTGAGGTCGCGTCCCACGCCCACGCGTGGGCGGACTGCTTTATGAATCAATGCATTTGTATCAATGAATTCACTTTTACTCGGGGCTATGCTAGTTTTATGGCTCTTAAGAATAACATTAAATTTTAATCTGCTCGTATGGTAGGATTACTAAAGAAGAGCGCCTAAATATAAACTTAATCCCTCTTACTATAAAAAGTTAAACCAACAAACAAATGTCATTATAACCAGTGTTAATCGCGCGTTTAACTTATTTTGTAATAAGGAGGAAAAAGTAATTTTTTGTACATCTAGAATCACATAATAAGTATGCGCTTATTTGATACTGAAATAAATAAATTATTCCGTTAAAAAGTTTAAAATAAAATATTGATTATTACTCTAACACCTAACATACTCCAGAATTTATTATTTCTAGCATCGAAATCATTGCTTGCTCATATTAAAGTGAACGTAATAATAAAACACCCATTAATCTTTAGCTTAAAAACACTTTTATAATTACTGTTTTCTAATTCAAAATAGTCGTGTATCGCTAACCGATCTGCACCGCTAGACGTAATCAGAATGTGTATCTGTTTGTACATAGGGTGGGTGTAAAACCGGTGAGTCACGGCCTAACGTTTGTGTGCACTTGGTTTTAGAATTAATTTGTATCATAATAAGTTTGCTTGAATTTGAGTTTTTTTTTTAAAGAATATTAACATTAGAGTTTAAGATAGTAATTTTGAAAGCGTTTGAGAATGACCCCAAGAAAAAAATACCGTGCAAATAGAAAATTAAAAAAGAAAGGTTTTTTTTTTACTAAGGAGAACATTCACCTTGGAAATTGTAAATGAGTTAATTTTATTTTTAGTGAGGAACATAGTAAATAGTAATTACAATTCAAAGTATTTATTAGTAGTTAGTATCTTTTCCGGCTACATAAGTATACACATTCCAATATTTGTCTAATGTCCAATTCCATACTCAAGTTCTAATAACTTTTAATTATTTTTAGCTCAAAATTCAGACAAAATTAGGCATTTTCAACTTTCACATCACAAAATAAGACTCATTTCAGCTTCCTAAGCTTGCTCCTAAATGGCTGTCCATAAGTGCAGTGCATTACGATCGATATTCGGTTAGTTTTAAATACAAACGGAGGGTCTAGCCCTCCTCACAACACATGTATACGTCAGCACTGACAATAAGTCCAGTAAGGTCGGGTTACATGAGATTCTGGTATGAACAATAATGATTGTGAAGCAAATCTAAATAGAACAAGAAGATTCGAGAACTAAGCATTTTGAGATTTACTTAGTTTGGGATCGTTTGGAAATGTAAAGACAAGTTAAATAACATGAAATGATACCAGATAATGAAAAGAAGATTCAAGAACTCAAGGAACGATTTTGAGACTTACTTAAGTTGGGATCGTTTGGGAACAGTTACAGTAAAAATGATACCAGATAATTTGATTTAAATTTTTGTTATTGTTTGTTTACCTATGTATTACTTTCATTTCATCACATTATTTCTGAGCCTTTGTATTGTAAATTCATGGACTTATTTTTATACATACGCATACTACGAGCGTTCACGAGCATAAATGCCCATGCTCATCACACTGGCATTTGCCCCAAGCGGTAATCAAATCTGCAACCGCAGCATGCACTGTAACCACTAACCGTCAAAGAACATTGACAACAATATGCCTCTATAATGTACGCACAAAACCAAAAATCATTTTTGACTTGTTTTGGAAACGGAATCTCATTGAACAGCAATGTGGTTTTCATTCCAACCGAATTCAATTTAAATAGCAGCCCATAATTGAATTAAGTATTCAGTGCTATCAGATTAACATATTCAATTAAATCACGTCGAATATGCCTTGTTTTTTGTGATTGTAATATTTTATTTATGAAGAATGGGATCGTTTCGTTTTGAATATAAAAAAACACATAAACAAAACACCAAAATATGCCAACGAATAAGATTGTAAGAAAAATAAATATGAAAGGTCACCTTAAAAAATTGATATAAAATAATTTTTACTCCTTGTTATCGGTCCGTTCACGGAAAAAACACACGCGATTCGATAAATACAAACACGTGACGTTCGAAATCACAGTTTTCACTCTCGATACTAATTCACTCGCGCGTTTTGTGTCATAAAAAAATGTTTAGGCTGTACAGTTCGTTGTGAAGGTCACTTTTTGTTTCACTTAAAAAAGTTGCGTTCGATTTTCGAATTGCCAAGTCCGAACACGATCCAACCGGCGTTTATTCCGTCAACGAGCGAGCGCGCGTCCTGTCCCGTCGGTGGCCGACCCCATACTGTTTTGTCCGGGAGTTCTCTCTCACTCCCTTATTTCGGTGCTGAGGGCGCAACTTATTCGGCCTCTTTGTTGTGTCCCTAAGAGGGGTAAATTATTACGGTTTTGCGATAACATAATAGAATGGTGCACTAAATAATCGAAAGGATAACGCTTTTTACTGGCCGTTTAAATATTGAATTTTCCGCAGAACGACCCATATTTCAGTGGGCCGAAAATGAGGTTGAGTTATTGTTTATGGTCGTGATTTTATTGGTTCTGTGGGTGTTATTATTAAATGTCGATTCCTTTGAAAATAACCAAGGCCAAGTTACACTTTTAGCTGCGGCTAGAGTCTGGCGTGCAACGGGTAGAAAGTATTGCATAACAAAGTTACGCTGGCACTGAAATTCTGCATCGAAAATGCTCGGGTGTTTCTGGCAAAAGACGCGTCTTTATTGCGAGAGTTCTCTGTGAGGAGAGTGGCCTAAAATGGACAGTGAGCATTTAATTTCGTAAACACTGCACCAGTCGTTTGGTTTTAAATTTTGGTGCAGGGGAGCTTATTTTAAATTGACTTTTTCAAATACTTTCTTTGATAATTAGATGCAGTAACAACATCTTGCTTATTTGCATACTCACTCTAAATTCACGGTTAATGAGTCATGGTTTTGTACCTGAAACCAAAAATAGTTATTTGTTAAAACTCATTTTCAAAAGCGCTAATTCTGAAATAGGTAAACATACAAATACAGATAAAAGTAGCACATAATATATTTGAAACCAAGTATTATTAAAGTGGGTATGGTATTCACTATTAGTTTCTAAAGATATTTCTAGGCAATACAAATACATCATCTTAATGACAGTGAATAAATATTATTTTCCTTTCATCCTCTAAAAATTCATAGACCGTGCCAAAATATAAATATTATTTTGTTTACTCTCCTATTTACTTATCTTCAGTTCTTTAACCTCAATTGTGGCTTCAAGCCAACAACTTCATCATAAATATGACAGAAAAACATAAGTTCGTATCACAAAACGACGCTCACAACTCAATTTAATCTCAAGATTAAACCTTTGATATAATTTCAATATTGAAATCTGTCGGACTTCATAGATTATGTTTAGCAATACTGATCTATTTTCCATTTGTGTTTAGCTGAATGTGTAGGTAATGTGCAATGTGTTTGTGAATGTTTACGTGTGTAGGCAAATGAAACAAAACAGTGTTTTCTGAAAAGTCCGTGTGAGATCTTAGTAAAGATAAATAAATAAATAAATAAAAATTCATTTATTTCCAAAAATACTTGTATACAGAGTTATTACCGAGTCTTCCCGGTAGATAAAGTGGCTCATCTTTATTGAAACTCAAGAGAAAGGGGGATTTTTATTTAATTAATTTGTAATTAATAATTTTACTGACAATAAGTAACTTGAATTACTTGACACTGGCTATTTAGCCAGTTCGCACATTTGTGCGAACCACACGAAGCCATAATCCAAAGAATCTCAAGACATTTCTGTCAATCTCAAGACAGACATAATCTATAAATCAATAATGATTAAATCTTTTGAGCGCATATAATAATACGGGTCTTAATGACTGTGTACAATAACATAACATAACATTATATCATTCAGTATGATAATGATTACATAAAGTTCATGAAAGTGCGACTGAGTAATCGGGATCAAACAGCTGTGGGCGAGTGCAGCGGTGTAGGGATGTGCCGCGTAATCGATGTTTTTCTGGATAGTAATCGAGTAAATATTTTATTAATCGTACTGAAATAATAAATTATAATGAATGAATATTTTATTAATCCTACTCAAATAATTATAATGAAAGTAGGAGTAAATAAATTGATTAGTGAGATCAAAGATTTGATGATGATGCCAATGAATCGATTAATGATTAAGTATGTTGAATTCGCAGAACCTGCCAATCAATTAGTGTTTGTCATTGTTTCGTAAGCTATTAATTAACTGGATCCACACCAGCTTTTAGATGAACAAGACGTTTTAGTTCCTCAAAGATAATGCATTTACATGCTGTGATTTGGTAAGAAACCATCTATCTCCATTATGCTCTTAAACTCAACACTATTTTACTGAAATAGTTAATCGCTATCGATTTTTAATTCGATTATTTCCCACAATCGAGTGAACTCGTAACTCGCACATCGCTGCATCGTTCAAAAATAGAATCATTTGAATGTGTTGGACCCCCACATCGGAAGTATATGTGTGTGTGTCGTAAACACATCTGTCCGTAAAAATAAATGGGAACTCTTCAGTTTTTGTTCGTGAGAGAATAGTTTGTCATGGCAACGGGAAGAAAACTTTTTCTGGAGACAATGCGAGGAATAAAATTGCCATCTCATAATACAAATGGCCCCATTCCCCACATTGTTGCGACTAGTTCTGTTACATGTGTTTACATTTTTTGCACAGGTATCTGCCTTTATTCTGCCGTAGACACCTTTACTTAATTGTAACCTTATTAGAAAAACACATCCTCGTAGATATTTAATTACTTGGTTATACTTAACCATGGCTACATAATTAACCCTCATGTAGCCATGGTTAAGTATAACGAAATCAGACCATGTCATTTCCACCAGGTTTAGGTGTAGGTATTGCAGAAAGCAGGAAACGTAGCCCAAATTTCAATTTAACTACGAGCATTTTGAGGCCTTTGACTACTCGAAGATATTAATTTTAAAATTTATCAATCTCAAGGCAATCTATGACTGATATTGAATCGAGTTGTGAACGTTGTTTTGTACAAGCGGCACATCGATCATTTTCATTGGCACATTTAAGCATCTTATGTACGGTCAACAGCACGTCAACGTAAACACTGTGATATCTTACGTAGTTGCGATACGGGCGACTTTGCAACGAAAATGTATAGCTTGATGTGCTGTCGACTGTGCTTAAAAATATGTGTGGTTTTGCAATACCAATGTGTAGCCTGATGTTCTGCAGAACAAAAGGGGGCAAACCCCCACGTACCTTATTTACCCGCATGTACCTTATTCACCCCCTACTAATGCTGATTCCTAAAATGAATCGCACAGCAAGCCGAGATACCAGCAGCTCATTACAGCGGCTGTAACAGCGATCCATCAAACGCCGACTTACTGCCCTCATGCTAGAGGGATCCGGATTTTTATATGGGTGTAGTTGGGATTAATCCTGGCTACAAGCAAGCAAGCTTTTTTTTTAAAGACTAGCTTTCCGCCCGCGGCTTCGCCCGCGTGGAATTTTGTCTGTCACAGAAAAACAATATCGCGCGCGTATTTGCTCACCGTTAAGACCTACCCTTGACTACGACAAACATTTTAAAACCAAATTCAGCTAAATATGCTTGTGTTACGAGTGGGCTCACCACAATTATAGTCGAAAGGCGATTGGATTCGAACCCGCGTTCCTCGGATCTCAAGTCGGCCAGTCCGACCTATTCACCGTTCGGCTATAGTGGCTTCCTAAGCTTTACCACTGAAATAGGTATTTGACGTCATTATTTACCAATAATTTTAAAGTAAGAGAACACAATTGAGTTTTTACATCCGGAAAGACACGAGTTGAAAGGCGGATTTTTTTCAAGAGGTGTAGTTTTTTATTATTTGTTGGCATTTTCTGGGTATTTTATGTATTTTTTGGTACCGCCTGTTATTTAGCATTATTGCTGTTTTTATTTTATCAGGAGGATATACAATGCCTCTTGGTTTAAGAGTTGTTGCGTTTTCGTTGCGGGAAGTGATTGGCAGAAAAAAAAAAAACTCAAATTTTTTTTGTCCTCTTTTTTTGTCGATAAAAATAGGTCTAGTTTCACGTATTTTCATATATATGTGCACTTTATCGTGACTCACACTGTATGTATAAGAATAATATTATATCATTATAGAAACAGTTTTTTGGCATGGCTATTAGTTGAGTACTAAGATAGGCCCCCAAGTAGTTTCAGCCCAGGGCCCCACAAATTCACGATCCGGCCCTGGTAATTAATGTGCTTAAAAACTTGTGTCATTGTAATGTTTGTGATGAGAAAATAAATACTATTTATTATTTATTATTATTTATAGAATAGATGTAAAAACTCAATTAGTTGTCAATCCTTCTTAATATTATAAATTGTTTAGACATCAGAATATTCAGTCAAGTCCATAAATTCGAATAAAAGAAACAAAAACAGAATAAAAGAAAGAAGCAGAAGAGCAGTCGCCCGACAAGCGGTAAGTCGTGGGTTCAATTCCCGCCTCAGGCAGTTCGATTTTTTCAAGTTGTTTATTAAAAAAAAATGAAACAAAAGGTTGTCATTTATCTCTTTTGCAAAAAACTTCCGATGTTCTGTCGTCTGCGTCATTCCAAACAGTAAAGTCATTGAAAACAGTGATTTTGATCTTGACTAAATCTTTTTAATAGATATATTTGATGGATTGTCATGTATATCTAATATTTAGATCTGAACCATGAATCTAAATTATCTTATCTTTTAAATCATATTCGACAGGGGATATGTTTTATTGTCGTCAGAGCTGTATGAAATTATACATTCTGTACAGAGATATTGTCAATTCTAACAAAATGCTGGCCTAAATACCATTAAACCCAACCATTAACTTTCAATTTACAAGAACAAAAAACCATAGATCGACAAAGAGAGTACAAAATACAAATTTAGCCATCCCCTTTAATTAAAGACCGTATTTGAAACGACAACGGTGTGTAATGTGGAATGGGTCCAATTTACCACGTCACTCTGATGGCGTGTCATCTCGGGCGGCGCTACGAAGGGTTGACGACGTGAGTTTGGTTCGAGAATTTCTCGATTCACGTGACAATGATGTGAGAAAAATTTTGAGAGAGGGAGTTTAGTCTGCATTAAGGGTGGCATACGAGAACAAGACTCATTTTATGATAAAAACACTGGTATTTTATTTGCTTTTTACTAAAACATTAAATAAGAAATAAGAGAAATTCTCAATCTGTATACTGTAACTGAAGGTACACTAACCCATTGGTAACTTTAAATTTTACGGGACTAATGCCCGTTATTTTCACCATCAATCCCTAATTTTTAAGTGACCCCTATGAAATCATAAATCCTGTTATGTGTTACCATAGGTGTCACGTAAAAATTAGGGATTGATGGTGAAAACGGGCATAATACCATTTCTCCCTTTCACCATTGCGACACGTATGTATAGTCAGGATCTACAGCTTGGCCTCCGATGAATTTATCCGGTTAATTCATCCGGGTTAGTAGGTAACTCTACCTACATCATTAGTTTGATGCAAGCCAAGAGCTTTCTCGCTGTGGATAAAAAAAAATCAACTTCCATGTTATCAAAATCCGAAGCTGTATCGAAGAAAAGATAATCTAGAAACTCGATAGCATCTCGCTTCAATGTCACGTCAAATATTTGACGTGAGATGCTATCGAGGGAAATCCTTAGTAGCGCTTCCGGTTTCGTATGTCTGTCCTAATGTGACACTCTTATGTTTAACTATGAATTCCCTAAAATAACGTCTAACCCAAGACACTCCGAAACACAAGACGGTCGAGATAAGTGTTTTGTCTGGGTTTAAAAACGAATGAATTAGAAAGTGTTTTGCTTGGAAGAGTCGGGATAAAATGAGAATAGGCTAGTTGCCTAAAAAAATTTTTTTAGTCCGTAATGTTTAATATCAAAAAATATTGGACACATATATTTTTATTTGTCAATCTAACAAATAATTACATAGTTATGGTGCGTTGAAGTTGCGCACGACGTCACAACGTGCGGCATTTTTAAGCAAGCGTTGACGTCACGGGCCTCTTCTTATGAACTTTGGGGCGCTTTATCTCTTTAAATTTTCATTAGTTTGAAAAAGTGAAAAATACGTGTAGAGTATTTTTTGATAAGTTAACTGACGGACTAATTAAAGCTCTTGCTTTTTGACCCAGGCAACATCCCCATTCTTTGAACTAAAATCAGGAGTTTGTATTTTTTAGTTAAATAGAGATAGTGAAGTTTTTGTGTTGAAGTTTCACTTGGACTGTGCTGAAGTATTAAAAGTAATTAAACACAATTAGTCGGTGGCAAAACCCAAAAGGTGTCAGTGTCAGACTGACTCCAAATAGTATTGCAAAAATTACCTACTAATATTATATTTAAAAAATAGCCAAGTGCATGTGGTGCCACACGCAGTGTAGGGTTCCGTAGTCGTCAGTCGTTAACACAAATATTTCAAAAAAATACTCCTCATTCCTAAAACTTAAGCACAAACTAAACCTCTAATTAAAAGCTCAACGAAAGCACGAATCGCTCGAATAAATATTCCAAAGTTGTCATTCAGTATCTAATGAGCTGTAAAACTCCGACAACTTTCATAACGACAACTAATGAAACGGCGAATGATCTTTAAAAACTCTTTATTAAAGACCCGATATTCGCGTGAGACCAATCAGTATATAAAATTGCAATTAAGTCTAGACCGGGAGGAGACTGGAATGCTAAGCGAGGTTCGGATGGCGGGCGAGCACTACCAGACATGTTTTTGCGTAGACTTCATAGAAAAAGGTTAGATGAAGAGGAAGCGTATGCTTTGACAGATATTTTAATTTTCGTCCTGCTGCGTTTTCATCTTTTAAAATCTGAAAAAAAATCTAATTCAATTTTTTTTCTAGGCTAAAAGACACGATTCATCGACTTTTGACATGTTGAAAGTACAAGTTGACGACATGATTCTTTTGAAATAAAGCCGCCTACTATCCGTTCGCTTTAAGTTTGCAGCTGACGAATGACGTCTCTCGAAGGGAAGCGTCTATAACTTTATCAAACTATATTTAAAATATTTTTTATTTATAATTATTGATAAAATAAGACATATTAATTGCGTTTAATCACTACTAATTGCGTTTAATCGCTGTTGGGGGAGTGGACGCGTATTCTACGGACCGGCAAACTTAGCGCGAACGGGTAGTATATCATGCCACCGGGCTGTCGGCGGGCTAGGTGTATTGAATAGTATTTTTTTAAGGGACAATATTATTTGATCCTCTAAAAACTAATTGATCTTTTTTGTATGTGCACTTTTAAAAATAAATGATGTTTTTTATTATATTTTATCTTTATATTAATTATTGGGTCTACATTAGTAGATCTACGGATAAATTTTGAATGATCTTCATTAAAGGTAACATAATATTTATGTTTAACATACTCTTTTAATATTTGGTAAACAAAAATAATATTTGATCCTCTTTTTTAGTAATTGATCTTTAATTTTGTTAATTTGATGATTTTTATATCAAGTTTGCCTTTTAATATTGATCACCTAATAAATACATTTCGATCTATGTATAACTTAACTTTAAAATATATTTGATCTAACAAAAAATATTATTGGTTAATATTTTTAATTAAAAAATATTTTTTTTTTTCCAAATATTTACTGTGTTTGACGAAACAATTGCAAAACGATATTTATCTTTCGTACTACTGAAAAGACCGAATATATCCATCCCGCACCAACGCATCCAGCACCTAAGGTCAATTCGACCCGATAACGCAGTGTGAACGTGTTAAGTATGCTTTTTTAATAAAAAAATATCATTGAACATCAAGTGCCTTTAAATAGTTTCCATCCTTTGACTACAACTTAATAAAAATAAGTACCATAACATAATTATTTTGAAGATTATTTGATATAGACAAAAAATAATTTATACAAATCGAATTATTTAAAAAAGTATCACAATATTGAATATTTGGTGCTCATTTCTTTTATTTTTGAGGACCAACAAGTAACGATCAGATATAATTTTTACATCTCAAATTATTTTTGCGTAGTTCAAAAGAGGTTAAAATATCGATCGATTTTATTTATTTTATGTCTCAAAGAAAGAGGATCAATCATTAAAATAGATGACCATTTAGATTTTTTTATTTGCCGTTTTTGCTAATTTAAAAAGATCATTTAAATATATGCCTTTTTTTAACACACCACAGTTACAATTAAAAATACCTGCATCTGTTACTTAATCAATAAACATACTAGCGCCATCCAACCGCGTACACCGCCATCTATTGCCTTCAAATCACATTATAGTCTTGTCTGTAAAACATCTCATCCCGCCTGTCCTATACAAATCCAGGATCCCCTCAGACGGGCAACGGCCGCGCTTCTATAGGGAATACCCTGTATAATAGACGCACCACCCTGTATTGATGAAAAACTCGTTTCATGGAATTTTTGGCGAGTATGCAGTATGCTTGTGCTGCGAACCTTTGTGGGGGTGATGGCATTTTCGAATGAAGACTTGGATATACCGTGTTTAGTAGAAGAAGCATTACATCGAAGTATACACTTTAAACGTGAAAAAACTGAGTATCTTTTGGAACGAGGTTTATGTTAAATTTTTTCAGTGCTATCACAAAAAACAATTAAAAAATTTCTTGTCATGAATGTAAATTACTTCTGTTACTTTCGAAACTAGTTTTTTCTTAACGGAGAAACTAAGTAATTTAAAACTCATAAAATATTTCTACACCTCAATTTCTACTGTCAATTCAATGAAGTCTATTTTTCTTTGAAATAAAATTTTATCCAACGGGACCTACCCCGAACTGAACTTTATAGAATGTAAATTATAGGTATTAATTTCTAAACAGTGTCCACATGTTTTCTTTTAGAATGGAGAAACATTTTATTCTCTTTTCTTTTCAAAATTTTATCCAACGGTACCCTGAATTTTATTTCTCAATCTACTTCCTTATTTCGCTCTACTAGCTTCAAAATACATGATCTAGACTCATTGCTCAGCCTGGATAGCTTAGAATCCTGTTTGCTCCCCGAGGTGGGAATCACCTGGCGGGTGATTTGTTATCGAGAACTTCTAATGTCCAGTCTGAAAACTGGCTCTACTATTTGAACTCGAGAGAAACTACGTCTTTAGGGCTCTAGTTAAAGGCTTAATACATACCAAGCCTTCCGAAAGCCCGCTGTCTACTCACGGACATTGCCCGCGGGCGGCGTGACCGGAAGGAGCGGCGAGCGTTCGGCGAACGAACGAGCAATGTTCGGTTCGCGAGCGAACATCTAAGAAGACGCACTCTCTTCAACGACTTTGCACTAAACGGTCTCAATATCATTGTAAATTTATACCGAATAGACAATTAATTTTATACAGTCCACTCTTTTCATTTAATAACTTCCACTACACTCACTATCGAAGTAACACCCGCCGACTTGGTGTCAGCGACTTTATTCAAAAGAGTCTTGTCGACGACTTGTACTTTTTATGACTTTTGACAACATGTCAAAAGTCGACGACTCATGTAACATTATTTTACTTATTGGGTCATAATGGTGGTCAAGCGGTAGAGACCTGCCTAAGAGTAGGCGCACACCGTTGATTTTTAGTTGGCCGATAGTTGTACCCGATTTAAAATTGTATGAAGAATCAGCCAAATCGAATCGGCGTAGTGTGCGCACTCCCATACATGCCCATACTGATCAACTGCCCGACTAAACTATCGGCCGACGAAAAATCAACGGTGTGCGCCTACTCTAAAAGAAATTGTAGTGGCTTCCGTGAGAAAAAATAAGGTCCTGTCTATATGACGCGACGTGGTGAGAATTTTCCTTGGGAAAGTCAATAAGCTAGATTTTTAAGTCTCACTGCACTTAAAAATATTAAAATTTAATTTAACAATTGTTGTTTTGTTACTTTCAATAATAAATGTTTAAAAAATTTAGTTTTAGTTCAAAAAATTAAGATCTATCTACACTACGATTTTTCAGTGAGATCCTATAGTAAACCCATACATATTTCAGCGTGCTGATATGAAATAAAAATATACGTACAAGATATTAATTTATTGGAGAGGCTCTCTCTCTGGCCATTTATATTGCGAAATTACTCTGTAACGTCTAACGTTTAAGGTAGGTAATATTTTGATAAATAAGTAAGTACCGTCTCGCTTCGCAGGGTGGTTGCACTTGTAATGGGTGTTTGAAGATTTTTGAATCATATTCTGCAAATAAATGTTTCATTTTCAGGAATGATGTACGCTTAGTTTGGTAAGAAATGTGTGCGTGTACATTTATGTGGTAGGATTTTTATTGTCTTAAAATTTATGTTACAGAATTATGGAAGTAACGGATTTTTGTATTTATTATGGTGTGCTATTGAGTATCAATCCACCGTAAGTGAGACTATTTTCTTTTATTTTGTACAAAAAGAATAATGGCGTAAGGCAAATTTTTACAGTGGTATTTTTTACCTTACGTATTTTTTTTTCAAAACATGTGAAAAACTGTCAAGACTGTCAAGAACTAAAAGAAAATATTAAGTCAGCATTAGTCGGTTCACAGGCCCCGGGTGCCTTCTACTTCTCTTGGACTACTTACTAGTAAACTAGTTAAATAAAAAATCTACAAAAGCTCATTTTATTCTAAACTTTACGTGATCGTCTGCCAAGTCGCGCCCAAGGAGGCAAAAATATGAAAAACCCATAACATTTTATCTTATTTTTCACAGCTACATCTAAACGGGCATTGTTATTCAAAATACTGTTTAACCAAACCTGGTGCGATCCCGGAGCCGTAAAAGCGCCGTAAAATTTCCATTATATCCATCTGGGCGGGCGGCTAGCGCTTGTCAAAGGTTACAAACGTCCACGTAAATTATAAAACGGTCAAGAGTGTTCGGTCGTTGTATACATTGAGGTTCTGAATTCTGACGATTGTTTAAATTTTTTTCAGTTTTATGTTTAGTTAAAAGTACATTTTTCTCTGGTGCTCATGTTTGTAAAATTATCTCGTTGATTTTATTAATTTAATAGAGAAATATTTACTTACCAAGTACAAACAACAGTCTGATACTGATAACACTGACGTTTACCCGATTTCAAAGCTATAATCAAATCCTTTAATAAACATTACTTAATCCGAAATTAAAAAATCCGGCTATGAAAAATATGAAATGGCCAGAAAAATTTGGCCCCATATGATAACTTGATTTAATTTTTCAATCTACAAGTAAGTTTACTTCTAAGGTTTCTTGGCAATCCACCAAGGAACTCTAAAATAAAAGAAACTGAGTAAACAAAGGCTGATTAATGGGTGTGTTTGATGCCGAACGTTTCTCAAAACAGCCCCTTGCGGACCGCGATACTGGTGAAGAAGTGGGCATTATAGTGTAAAATGGGGTATGAAGATGATGGACGAATGTAGATTGCGTCGTGTAAAAAACCATGAAAAAAAACCGGCCAAGTGCGAATCGGCCTCGCTCACCGAGGGTTCCGTACAAACCTGCAAGGTTTACAAAGTTCGTTCATTACGACAATCGAGTCATAACTATGGTATTTTTATTGCAAAATGAAATTCATAAGTTTATATTTATTAAAAAATATATATTTTGTAATGTAACTAAAAATTTAAGGTTTTGGGAATTTTTCCTTCATGTGTGCTATAAAACGTTGCTTCATGCCAAATTTCAAGATTCTAGGTCGACTGGAAGTACCCTTTAGGTTTTGATTCCCTTGCGAGTACTTGCGAGTTTCAAAATATGCAGCTTAAATTGCTGTTTCTTTTGATTGCGTTGACATAGAAGTTTGATTTTGTTACAACTTAAAGGTATTATAGACCTGAGTATTTAATATGCATTTCAATTTAATACCTCTACGCGTTTATGAGGAAATGGGTAGTAAGTTTAAAATTATTTAAAAAATATACAGGGTGTTTGGCGCATCGTGTGCCAAAATGATTTGGCGGATAGAATGGGTCATTTCCTATATTTTCAGCCCCCATAACACGTTCCATGCCAGGCGGCTACTTTTAAATTAATTTTTTTAGTAATTTCACCAAAATACCCAAATCGCATCATTTAATTTCGATTTAAAAAAAAACTACTAGGCGCAGCCCTAAAGTAAATATTTTGTTTTGACGTGCATTAATGTAGGGTTGCATCAAATCTAAATTTATTGGCAAATATCATCTAGTTTTTTTAAAATTCAGCTTTGAAGTTTTCCGAAAAGTTAAAAATGGACTGAACATTTAAGTTTACAAGGGTATAATTTTTTTTTTAAAAGAGATAGCGATCTTCGGATTTTATCAAAACTTCTCTAGTCTATCCTCATTCAAACGGTATACTAATCTTGTTTAAATAATAACAACAACTTCACAAATTCCTTAAATTAGTGCATTGACTCTACTCGGACTGATTTGCGAAATTTGTGTTTATAGCTCCTTTTTGTGTGAATAGCACGTAGAACACCTAACAGGTAAAAATTATTTATCTTATGCAATGTAAAAACCTTTTCCCTATCGTTTTTCAATGTGGATTTCTTGAAATTAAAGACGAAAATAATTATTTTGATCGTTTATTAATTATTACAAATTTTGTTCAAAATGGCCTCGGCAACGTATACACTCACGACATCTTCTTCTAATTTTCTCTTTTTATTACTACAAAGGCGTTTTCTACTCGTGGATTGGAAGAGATGGCCCTATACAGTGGCCTACACGTTCCCCAGACCTAACTCCGTTCGATTTTTACGTCTGGAGACAAGCTAAAGAACTGGTGTACGTAACGGATTCAAACAATAGAAAAACTACAACGAATAGAAAACGCCTTATTAGTAATAAAAAGAGAAATGTGGCTGCATACGACAACAGTCGAAATTAGAAGAAGATGTCTTGAGTGTATACGTTGCCGAGGCGGACATTTTGAACAAAATTTGTAATAATTAATAAACGATCAAAATAATTATTTTCGTCTTTAATTTCAAGAAATCCACATTGAAAAACGATAGGGAAAAGGTTTTTACATTGCATAAGATAAATAATTTTTACCTGTTAGGTGTTCTACGTGCTATTCACACAAAAAGGAGCTATAAACACAAATTTCGCAAATCAGTCCGAGTAGAGTCAATGCACTAATTTAAGGAATTTGTGAAGTTGTTGTTATTATTTAAACAAGATTAGTATACCGTTTGAATGAGGATAGACTAGAGAAGTTTTGATAAAATCCGAAGATCGCTATCTCTTTTAAAAAAAAAATTATACCCTTGTAAACTTAAATGTTCAGTCCATTTTTAACTTTTCGGAAAACTTCAAAGCTGAATTTTAAAAAAACTAGATGATATTTGCCAATAAATTTAGATTTGATGCAACCCTACATTAATGCACGTCAAAACAAAATATTTACTTTAGGGCTGCGCCTAGTAGTTTTTTTTGAAATCGAAATTAAATGATGCGATTTGGGTATTTTGGTGAAATTACTAAAAAAATTAATTTAAAAGTAGCCGCCTGGTATGGAACGTGTTATGGGGGCTGAAAATATAGGAAATGACCCATTCTATCCGCCAAATCATTTTGGCACACGATGCGCCAAACACCCTGTATATTATGTGATGTAACTAAAAATTTATGGTTTTCGTAATTTTTCCTTTATCTATGCTATAAGACGTTGCTTCGTACCAAATTTCAAGATTCTGAGTTCACGGGAAGCACCCTGTAGGTTTTGATTCCCTTGCAAGTGTCGAAAATTTGCGGCATAAACGGCTGTATCTTTTGATTGCGTTGGCTTAGAAGTTTGATTTTTTCACAGCTTCAAGGGACAGTAGACCTGAGTAATTGATATAAATTTCAGCTTCATACCTCCACGCGTTCCTGAGAAAAAGGGTCTTGACAGACGGACGGACGGACAACAAAGTGATCCTATAAGGGTTCCGTTTTTTCCTTTTGAGGTACGGAACCCTAAAAACTACCACGATAGACAATATTAAAGTTGAAAATAAATACAAGAGATACACAAAAGTTGACACGACACCACTGTCTAAACGTTAGGTGATAAATACATATTTTTCAGACAAAAATAGTTTTTCGAATATAAAACAATTTTCGTTAAGTAGGAGGCCGCTACCAACCGGGCAACATGGAAAGCATTGGGGGAGGCCTATGTTCAGCAGTAGACGTCCTGTGGCTGAGATGATGATGATGAGGAATAACCAAAGGAACGGACTTCTTATTATAACTATGTGAACTTCATAAAGATTCCTGGCAATTATACGTAAATGAGCAAATACCTTTATTATTGGGCCTTTTAATAACGGCTAATTAATTAACTCGTTATTTGATGCTCAAAGGCTTGACATAGTACGAAACTGTCTTCCATGAACTGGATTGTTAAGAGCTAAGATCACAAAAGAAGGACTTTTTTAAATGAGTCCACGAATCGAGCCCATTGCCTTTAGCCGAGAATATCTAGTGAAATCTTAGACCATAGAGATGAAAATGGTGCTCTAATAAAAACGTTATTTCAACATCAATAATTTATTTATTACCTTACTTCCAAGAACTTACGGAAATAGAAGCAGCAGAATCAGAATCAGAATCAGAATCATCATTTATTTGCTATAAATGTGGTACAGGAGATGGATACAGTTAATGGTTAGGTCTCACAATGGACATGGCGCACAATTTTTGTTGAAGATGCCAAAAAAAACTACAAAAAATTAGAATGAATACTGTATTTTTACTTTTTTGATATCTTTAAAAATGACTGAAATATTCAAGCTTAAAGTGCGCTCTTCCGCTAGGAGCGATTTTCCGCGCGGATTTAGAATATGTGACGTAGTAACATGAAAAGCTGCATATAAGATATTATCTGTGTACAATGGTTAGAATGGTTAGTAGGGGAGCCGAAGCGGGGATTTCGGGACTTACTAAAGAGTGGCAGACTAACATACAAGGAAATACTTTGTACCTGGTTGATTACCTCTAAGTATGAATTTTTGATATAAATCGGCATTAGTTCTTATGCCTCTCGCCCAAAAAATACCCCAATTATTAAGCCCAAATTTGTACCGCAGCCAAACTTTGAGTGACGATGGAAACTAGGCTAGATGGAGGTCACATGAAATTGAACTTCTGCTTCTTCATTGATAAAGACTTATCATTTACCATTCCTTATCATTTTGTATTCCATTTTCATGTCACTTTTATTTCGCTTACTGTTTAAACAAAACGTGGGATTTTTTTAAATCTCAGGTCTTTTGAACGCACATCTGAACGATGTCTGGTTTTAATTTCTTCAGTTACTCCGTGACCATGGCGCTCGCAACAGTGCCGAAATATTGGAAACTCAAAACTAAGGTACATGGTAGCAATCCCGTCAGTAATATAATAGGAAAATGTCTTGAAAATTAAGTAAATCGTATATTACTTTATGTAACTAATTTTATTATGTATCATACTTATAACTAATCACTTCATTCAGAACTAGAAAACGATTCCAAGGATTCCACTTTTCTTCAATAGATGATCAAGATAAAGAGTTATTTATTATAAATTGCTTTTCCACCATTTCAATTATTTTATCTTACATCTTACTTGATGAAATCTTTTTCAATTTTATTTACATGGTCATAACATTTTCACCATTCCTCTGCACCAATTTGTGAGGTACACCTGAAACCCCCGATAAAGCAGCTATTATAAGAATAATATTTAAAAAAAACCCTCCTTCTGACGCAGTTAGGTAATAAACTAAATGTATCCAATTTCACTCCAACTTACTGTCAACTCAACGACGCGCTTTAAAATCAAAGATTGACTTTGAATTATGCCTTATTTTACAATACACATCGAAAACAATATGACTTGCTTGAGCTTTTTCGACTTTTTCACAAAAATAACAAATAGGCATGAAGAGATTACAAAAATTCTGCAGCTTCATTCGTTCACTTGATTTACGTTGACAGGTGACAATAAAGCCATAGACATTTGCCATAATATGAAAGACACACTTTTCCAATATTTTTGTTTACCATGAGATTCTGGTACACCTATACCTATCATTTAATGAAAAGATAAACTAATTTTTTTCAGCACAACGAAAATCTGCTTTGGCGCGTAGCAATACAACGTGACAACTGCAGTTCGGACTTCTTTATGCGTCCACTACACATAACTTTGGTTCTCCTGCGGATCTCCTCATTTCTGATTCGATCACGCAGGGAAACCCCGAGCATAGCCCGCTCCATTACCCTTTGGGTGACCTTGAGCCTTCTTATGAGGCCCATAGTAAGCGACCACGTTTCAGAACCTTAAACTTTCCTATTTATTTCACGACTAGCTTTTGCTTTATAGCCTATTATAGCCTATATGTTAATCTGGGTTACAAACAATAATATTGTACAGTTTCAACAAAATCCGTTGAGTACTTTTTGCGTGAAAGAGTAACAAACCTGAGACACAGGAATCTTCCTAGTTCAGGTATCAACCCACCAACATTCTTACTTTTTGTTTTTCCTGATTGTTTGTTATCATAATATTATCTGTTATGTTGGTGAGAAATAAACATTACTTTACTTTATTTTAAACTTCCAGACATCCAAACTTTCGCATTTATAATAATAGTAGGATACAATTATGTAATGTAGAAACAAACAAGACAAAATAAAATGTATACTTCAGCAACGCGAATTTTTTTATACTTCAGCATAATATTTAGGACACCCGGCAGCGTGTCCTGCCATGATCAAAGAAAAAAGAACTCGCAATTTAGCAGGTACAGTGGCGGAATGAAAAGGTTCGTCACCTTAGTGTCGGTTTTCGCTTGCACTAGGTACTGTAAGAGTCAAACCTGCCAACATAACAGTGTGCCTACCATGAGTTTACGTTAGGTGAGTTCGCTAGCGAATACGTCAAAAAATTCTATGAAGATCTTATTTCTTGAAAGTAGCCACTAGGGGCGCTGCACAATATGTCATACATTTAAATGTCATTTTTTTACGCAGTCGCTAGCGAGCACACCTAACGTAAACTCATGGTAGGCACACTGTGCAAGAAACAGTGCTGCTAACATTTAAATAAATNGGCTGTCAAATCACTTAGGAATTTGTCGATCTTGCGCAACCGCAATTTTATTGTTTTCGGGGATGTAATCCCCTTTTGTTTAAATCGTGTGATGCGGAATGCATCCACGATAATTTCTTAATATATTTTTAAAATGATCACACATGAGAAATTTCCTAAACGATATGTTGGACGAGGGCTGGGATGCTGAAAACTGCGAGTGAGGTTTAAATTAGCGAGCAGTTTTCATGCGGGAATTTCAAATTTTATATTTCATAGATTTCATATTTTACATGTTGATATTTCATATATTTTAATTTCTCTTCATTTCGTATCAAATATTTGTCCTTTCTAAACTGCTGATCTCTTCGCATTTCCTCCTCGTCATCAAACCTCTGTCTCTGCAAGAGTTTGAACGCTTACCTGTCGAAGAGATACAAGAGCCTAAAAGTGTGCGAGACCCGTTGGACCCCGGAAGAAGAGAGGAACGTTCAGGGTAACGGCTTATAACCGCATGGCTTCCAAGGTACCCACTTTTCCATCCTTCAAGTAGGAGTCTTTCCGACCTGACATCGTGCAGTTATCTTAACTATTAGAGTCTTTTAATATTTAGGCTGAGTTTTAAGAAATTTGTAGTGGCAATAATATTCACCAAACCGAACCTAATTAACGACCCTGAATCCCTTGAGATTGGCACTATTACAGTAGTTATTATAATATCGTAATTGTTAACTATATACGAGCATACGTGATAAAAATAAATCGTGTCAATTGAGAGGGAGCTGTTTTATTTACATTTTCTAATTTCACACAAGGAACGGTAACTTATATAAATTTCTGCAAGCCGGACAACCTCTTTTTCACGTGCAGACAATTCACCATCGTCTCCGTCTGCACCGGTGGCGGTTCAATTCCAGTCACCAAGCCGCCAGGAAAAAATCCTTTCTTGGATAAGGTTTAAATTAGCGAGCAGTTTTCATGCGGGAATTTCAAATTTTATATTTCATAGATTTCATATTTTACATGTTGATATTTCATATATTTTAATTTCTCTTCATTTCGTATCAAATATTTGTCCTTTCTAAACTGCTGATCTCTTCGCATTTCCTCCTCGTCATCAAACCTCTGTCTCTGCAAGAGTTTGAACGCTTACCTGTCGAAGAGATACAAGAGCTTCATCTGGCACTGCGCGCTTGAGGCCGTGGAGGACGCTGCTTGGAGCCTAAAAGTGTGCGAGACCCGTTGGACCCCGGAAGAAGAGAGGAACGTTCAGGGTAACGGCTTATAACCGCATGGCTTCCAAGGTACCCACTTTTCCATCCTTCAAGTAGGAGTCTTTCCGACCTGACATCGTGCAGTTATCTTAACTATTAGAGTCTTTTAATATTTAGGCTGAGTTTTAAGAAATTTGTAGTGGCAATAATATTCACCAAACCGAACCTAATTAACGACCCTGAATCCCTTGAGATTGGCACTATTACAGTAGTTATTATAATATCGTAATTGTTAACTATATACGAGCATACGTGATAAAAATAAATCGTGTCAATTGAGAGGGAGCTGTTTTATTTACATTTTCTAATTTCACACAAGGAACGGTAACTTATATAAATTTCTGCAAGCCGGACAACCTCTTTTTCACGTGCAGACAATTCACCATCGTCTCCGTCTGCACCGGTGGCGGTTCAATTCCAGTCACCAAGCCGCCAGGAAAAAATCCTTTCTTGCAGTGGCGCCCAACGTGGGGCCCGTATACCATAAACAAAAATTCCAGTGTCCACTCCGGCTTAGTGCCGATAGATAAGGCCCGCGCACACTGATGGACGATAATGCGCGCGCGCGATACGACCGTTTTGTAAACACGCCCTTATCTGCGCACGAGTGGCTTGCTCGTCAATTTATAGGCAGTAACGATGGTATATCAAGCTAAGAACAGTGCTACCTTATGTGGTGGAAATAGGGGATATTTTGCAATAAAAATGTGTAGCTTAATGTGCTTTGGATTTTTAAGGCTGTGTCGCTTAAGATGGCCCAAATGGGCCACAACATTCTTTACGTTTGAAACCGTTTGGCCCAAATTCTTTTGGACGCAAGTGCCGCAACGAAGATTCTTTGAACTCTCTCGGTGTATTATAACTAGAAATTTAACCCCGGGCTTTGAAATAAAGAGGATCCTGTAGTTTACGAGGCAGACACCGAGAATCAATACCTACATATATATAGGCTACTACTATACATATAGGTACTTAGCTAACTTAGGTAGTTCTATCGCATCCTTACCCCGTGTGGATTCTGTACGCAAGAAATTCGCAGATATTGCTTAAAATTTCGGTCACTATATTATTTTTTTATTTCTTAGTACACTTAATAAATAAAAACTAATTTTCTGTAACTTCCAACAAACTGAAGCAAGATCAAATTCAAATTCATAAAATTTATTTCAGCGCTCTAGGCTTGAAAGTGTAATAGACAGGAACAAAGATATCCTTTAATGAAAAGTACATAACTTAATCAATAACATATTTGTACCATCAATAAATTCAAAACCAACAACATTGTCCATTGAGGCATGGGAAGCAGAACACATGGTGCTGGTGATATCTAATAAGAACAAGGATCCGTCTGTCCGTCTCAAGTGCCTGAGATGCGGCCCGATCAATGGGTTTGGGAGCACTTCAAGTGTGGGACTTATTAGGATAGTCACTTATTGGGTCTATATGAAGTCCTTGTGATAAGGTAGCTACTGATAACGTAAGAATTATCTTTAAATCTACAAAGAGGCGCTGCAGAATAGCTTAAAATATGTTTTACACGGTACGAGCAAATAATACTTAACTTTAAGGCAAAGTTGCACCACCTAACTTTGCGTAACTTTAACGATAACCGGTGTTTTTGTATGGAGTTTGACAGATTTTTGACGTTTGTCAAAGTTAATGTAAGATGGTGCAACCTAGCCTAAGAGAACTGTTGAACAAGTTATATACTAGGATCCTAGTTTATACTCTTTGATGAAAAAGGTCGAAGGTGGAAGCTAGTTTCACCTGGAGTCATTAACCACAGAGGAACTTTCTTACCTCCAAATACCGGAACACAACAATGCTGTTAACATTGTTGTTATAGCGACAGACTCAGGTAAGATGGTGGTAGCTAGCCATGCGGACTAAAACAAGACCTATATCAACCAAACCTAGCAGATTGCCCTCACTGGGAATATAACCTGGCTCTCCCTTTTTTATCAGGGAAAATATGCATTGAATTGCATACCTACCCTGCGGGGACAGGTAGGTTATGTGGGGTTCACCAAGTCAGAAGGACAAGGCATACCTACTAAAAAGACCCCGGTGCTCCGCCATTCGCCTTAAGTGGGAAGGAACTGTGGGATTCCGGAGCAAGCCTTCACTACCACAGTCACTCCCGGCGATTGCCCGCCTGTCTCAAGCAAGTGGTCTTACCAGATATAATGCTTAATTCAATATAACATACCTACATCTGTTTCCGAAATTTATAACACCGATCTTGTNATATTTACTTCACTATTGCTTCTGAAAAGGTAGGGGTGCATCTTTACAAAACAGCTCATTTCAAAGATATAGATGCAGGGTAATGTTAAGAGCCTTAATTTTTCAAAATAAGGTTTACAACTTGTCCTAATGGATAGCTTACAAATGGAGCGTATACATTGCTTTTGAGCAATAAAAGCTCTGCCTGAGTCTACTGAATTGCCCCATAATATAATGCCATATCGAAGCATAGAAGCCACATATCCATGATATGCTAATAAAGCAGTTTTTTCATCTGTAATGTTCACTAGGCGCCACAATGCGTATGCAAACTTATTAATCTTATTACACAGCGTATGTATGTGTGGCTTCCATGTGCACCCACTATCTAGGGTTATCCCCAAGAAGACTACTTCATTACTTTCGTCAATGTTTTGTCCATTATGCTGTATTGATAGTTTACAAGTTTTAGTTTCAGCTTTCTCTACAGGCCTCATATTACCGACTATTTTCAGCCTGAAATGGAGGTTAGTCTCTGAATAATATATAGGTCCAGAACGCTCTACTAGTTGACTCTACCGCAATTTAACCGACTTGTTTGTCAAGTTGGTTTTATAACTAGTGCTACTAGTAGACAGGTCAAAAACAAGTGGAACAAACAAGACCTAATACGTACTTCAATAGATATTATTTCCTTCAGTGTCGTGTTTTATTGTCTATGTTTTGTAATGATGTAAATAGTTTCTTTCTTACTTTATTAATTACTAGCTTTGATTGCGACTTCCATCGCGTCAAACTTTGGAGCCCCGTTTTATCCCTTCAGGGGGTGAATTTTGGAAAATCCCTTCTTAGCGGATGCCTACATCATCTATATCTATAACATCGAAAGGTCACTGACTGACTCACTCACTCATCACGAAATCTCAGAAACTACAAGTGCTAGGAGTCTCAAATTTTAGACGGGGATTTCTTTTCAGATCGTTGGTGCTCACTAAGACGGGATTTCCAAAATTCAACTCCCAGGAGGGTAAAACGGGATCCACGCAGGCGGTCTCTAGTAATAACTATTTGAATGACTTCCAGTGGCCTCAGTCCACTGAATCCGTGTTGATAGATCAGTCAGTAATAGTTGCCGAATGTACCTGTAGTCGGCGTCAATAGTTCGTGCGTGACACCCAAAGTAATCAAAAAGTTCGCAACATAATATGTATAATTGTAACAAAGATATTATCTTTGTTACAATTGAAATAAGTTTCGTTATCAACTTTTTGGCCACTCGGGGTGTCACAAATTATTTGACGTTGACTGTATTAAGTACCATTGTCATTTAAATAGATTTAGATATGCGCTTTATTTCCCACAGCGTAGTTCTAAAGCCAAGCGCTTGAGATGAAGTTAGATGGGATCGCGGTGATGGACGAGTTAACTTTGCAACAGTTTGTAAAGTTATTGTCACTGTAGCTGAGTTTAATGCTTGTAGTATTAGCGTTTAGATAATGCATAGATTAACATAATCTTAAATTAATCTTGAGGTGAGCTTTGCCTTTAGCGTTGGGATTGTAGAGTCAGCAGTCAGTTTTGACGTTCGCTGCTGGAGATTTCCACATCGACCGGTCCTACGCTATCCAAATCCAGGTGCTTCCCGTGACCTTTTCCAGATCATCGGTCCACCTAGTGGAAGGCCTGACCACCCTACGTCTTCCGGTTCGTAGTCATCAATCTAGAGCTTTTCTGCCCTAAAGGCCATCAGTTCTACGAGCCATGTGTAAGTTGCGTACCTAAAGCCCGTATTCACAAAAGATGCTTGCTTAAGTGAAGCAGCAAATCGAACGTACAGCGTTGAAAAGAGCTCTATGATTGGTTCGTGTGTCACCCTGTGTGCGTCCACGCGCACTGTGAGATCTCATAGTAATGTTAAACCATACAAAAAAGTGTAAAACCTCATTGAGGCTCAAAATCACGCCTACAAACATTAAGCATTCATGAAACAATAAGTGGTGCTTAACTTTTAACGGCGATACATAAAAAGTGGTGGTGAGTGAAGTACACTTTATTCGGAAATTACCTTTTCATTGGCTATGTTGAGTTTTTATGGGAAATTCGCGATTGCGAAGTTTGGTAGGCAAAGTAGGTAGAAGGTAGAGAAATATTCTCTACATCTACCTATACTGTGTGATTCATTGGATGATCAAACAAAATGGGTTGATTCTAATGCTTAAATTCAACAAATTTTCCCAATAGAAAGAAGTTAAAAATTTTCCAAAAATGTTTTATGAGTAAATTGAGCCGTATCTTTAGTATATTATATTTCTTTCTTTTTCTTTTGTTGTCTTAATTGGTGTACAATAAAGTGTGTTCTATCTATCTATTTAGAATTTGAATTTGAATGTGCTTAAAGTGTTCAATCAAATACGAGTAGGTATTGTGAGTGAAGAGCTTGTTGTATTGTAAAATTAGATTTTTCTTTAATTTGCATTTTAACATAATTTCAACTAGGCTACAGACTAGACACATTGATAAATTATGGACAAAGTAGACAAGAAAGTCTATTCTATAGTTTAATTTAAAGTTCCGATACGATTTACTCGTAATATGCGGCCTAAACAAAAACACGCAACATGACTAGTCACAACGGAACAACGTCCATTTATAACGCAAAATTTTGCACTAAAATATTTGAAACTTTTCAAAACAACCTTTACAGCCACACTCACATATTTCAGTTGGCAGCCCTACCCGGCTGCCAACTGAAATATGTGAATGAAATAAGTTTTACAACCATTTATTTATTTATAACATGGTAATGGTACCTACCTATAACTCAAAAAAATCGGAGTTTGCGGATTTGTAGCACGATTCTTGAACATTTGGTTGGGATGCATGTAGTATAAATTCTTTTGTAGCGACTTACTACTTTTATCCAGCTTTTCTTAGTTTAAACGTTCAAAATATAAATTTCAATTCCAGAATATTTTACTGCGCTAAAAGTTTACTTTTACAACAATAAGGACAAATAGTGGTAGCCCTACCTAGCGGTTGAAACAAATATGTTCGAGCAGACGCAGCCGAGAGCTGTACAAAATGAGTGACGTAAAGGTTGCTATTGGCAACTATGCATGGCTCATTTGCTAGGTATTTCATTACCTCTGTCTGCAGCAGAACTCTCTTGACGAGGGGCGACCCTAAACATAACCAACTTACCAAAAAAACCTCAACCAAAACTCAATTTTGTACACTCGGAAATAGAGCCTAAATTCTCTTGGACACAAATATTAAAACGCACGAGCAAAACCGTCAAATCGCCGCAGGGCTGACGCAAATCTCACACTTATGTTTTGTATAATAAGGGTCGTTTTAGACATGTTTGATAAAGGTAACAGGTAGGTAGTGTTAATATTAATACGGGCTTTTGTTTTGTATGTGACCCCAATTAAGCGGCGTTAAACTTGAAGCACAGATTAATGAAGGGATATTGAGTTATGAAATTCTGACGGGATGACGGCAATTGTAAGGGCTTTCGCAATGTTTACATTCCTTAGTTCAGGTTTGCACGTAATTAAAATAGCTTAAGTAAAGCTATGTATCCCAATTCCCATCCCATGTTTATTAACGTTTGTTCATTGAATTAAAATCAGTGGGTATATTTGTACCTACGAAAAGACACAAAATATAAGTAAATAAATCCACTCAAGTTTCAAACGCGTAATTGAACAAGTCTAAGGTAAAAAGAACGGAAAAGAAAGTCCTTTCCTCATGGAAATATCAAATATACCCTTATTTACGCCCCCAACTATATTCTCGTATCACAAAGGCCGAATTTTACACACATGACGTATTCTATAGCAACAAATCAGTACATAACGCCGAAGGTAATCACTCGGAAACTATTCTGTATTCAGAAGCTTGAAATTTTACACAAAAAAGGTCCAGGGAGGCGACTACACTCCTTCAACGCGTCTAGTGTAAACGGACCCTTGAAAACGCAACTGATCTAAAAGAAAATGTATAGAGACAACGAGGCGTGAGGGGTCAAAGTATGTTGGATATTGAAACCATGGCGGTGTGTTCGTTCAACCATTATTTCCACGTGATTTCACGTGTCATTGCCATACCCGGATAGATAAGACTAAAAAATAGATTAACTTGCAGGCTGGGGCTACCGATTGCAGATTACTAAAAACCGATTCCGTGACACGAATGATTTGTGACGGCTCATTTTTGTGGCGGTTTCTTCGGAATCGTAAATTTTGTTTACGTTTCGCTTTGACAGCCACGGTTTTATTTCGTCGGCTATTTAATTAGGAGCATAAATCTTAAAACAGGCGGGCCATAGTGTGCTGTTTTGTTGTGGTATAAATTCAATGTCTTTTCAAATCAAGGACTTTGTTGACGGAATTTGAACGCACTTAATGTGTGATAAATCAGATAACTTTATCTGAAGAGTTCGATATAATCTCAGCATAATAAATATTACATCAGATTGTCGAACCCACGAGTGTCCATTCAGTTCGGGGTTTTGATTTAGAGCGGACCGTTCCACAAGGATGACTGTAATTTTAAAAAATGACGATCTTAATTCCGCTATTCGCAAAAGAAAAAAGAAATCCATCAAGAAAAAGTGTGGTGATACTCTTAAAAAACGGTTACCAATAATACAGTGGCTTCCTAAATATAATATTGACTTTTTCATCCAAGATGTAATCGCAGGAGTGACCGTTGCCCTAACAGCTATACCACAAGGAATCGCCTATGCTGTGATAGCTGGTCTCCCACCAGAATACGGACTCTACGGTTCCTTGACCACTGGTTTCGTCTACTTCATATTTGGAAGTTGCAAGGACGTCACTGTTGGTCCAACAGCGATCATATCGACTATGACAGCTAAGTACGCAAGTTATTCTACTGATTATGCAGTGTTAGCTGCTTTCATTACCGGAGTTTCTGTCTTCTTGATGGGAATTTTCAGACTTGGATTCTTAGTAAATTTCATATCGATGCCAGTTATTAGCGGATTCACGTCAGCAGCTGCGCTTCAGATAGCTGCATCTCAATTGAAAGCGTTTTTTGCCCTAAATGGACCTTCAGGACATTTCTTCGCGGCGTCCATTCAGAATTTCATCATAAATATAAAGACAGCTAAATTATGGGATCCTATACTTGGAAGTGTTACTATTATTATGCTTGTTGGGTTAAAACACATAGGAAAGGGCTGTAAGCGTACAGATGGCATGGCCAAGAAGGTCAGGTGGTTTTTGTCGTTGGCAAGAAATGCAATTGTCGTTGTGTTTGGAATGATTGTAGCGTATTTGCTTCAAATAACAACGAATAGTGAGCCACTGGTTTTGATTGGCGATATTGGGAGTGGACTACCTACTATTGGATTACCTCCATTTGGTACTGTGTCTGGAAATGTAACGGAAACATTCACTGATATGTTGCAAAGATTGGGACCACAGTTTGCTATATTGCCCTTGGTAGTTGTTCTTGAATCTGTTGCAATAGCCAAAGCTTTTGCTGAAGGAGGTGTAGTGGATGCTACGCAAGAAATGATTGCCCTTGGGTTTTGCAACGTGATTGGTTCGTTCGCGCAAAGCATGCCCGTTACTGGGTCTTTCACTAGAACCGCTTTGAATTATATGTCAGGCGTGAAAACTACGGCAGGAGGTATCACCAATTCCTTGATTATTTTAGTAGCACTGTCTCTACTAACTTCAACATTCTACTACATACCAAAAGCATCCTTGGCTGGTTTAATAATAACAGCCATGTTTTCTATGATAGATTACAGTATATTTTCAAGACTTTGGAGAAAAAGCAAAATTGAGTTGTTGTTGATAATCGTGACAATGGTAGTGTCTTTGTTCGTTGGCTTGGAATATGGGATAATGGCAGGCATCCTGCTAGAAGGACTCGTGTTGTTGTATAGAACATCTGTGCCATCACTTGAGATAAAGGAAGGAGACACGAGTGAAGTGATAACCTTGCCTTTGTGCGATAGTTTATCTTACTGCGCGGCGGAACACATAAGGAGAACGATCTTCAAGGCGTCACGTGAAGCTGGATGTGATACTATAGTACTCATTGATGGGACAAACCTGAAATCGATGGACTCCACAGTGGCTACAAACCTCATGATTTTAGCCAAAGATTTTGACAAACAAAGCCGTCATATTTATTTTTCGAACTTCCCACCAGACCTGAAGGACTTATGTGTGGACATTAATCCTGAAGCAGAACAAATGTTTGTGACAACGTCAAGTGTAGCGGAAATAGTGAAAACTGTGCGTAAAAATGTGTGATATTACTAGAAATTAGGTAGGTAATTATAGGATGTACAATATAAACTATGAAGAAGGACTAAGTAAAATACATTATGTATTAATTTAATGTACTCGTAAGTAATTTACATAATACACTTTCATTTACAACTTTAGTGAATAGATAGTCAAATATACTACATTATTTATAGACTATTTAGGACTGTAAATAAAACCTAATAAAACCTCATATAATTACTAAAATTAATATTTTCGTTCCTAAGTGTGTCATAAAGTTTTTACCTTTAAGTATTTCTAAAAATGTTAATGCAAGTTATGATTTAAAAAAATGAATAAATTTATTAGAAATAATCTATGTGGTTGTAATAAATGCTAATTTATAACAAGAATAATGTAATATTCTTGGAAAGTTTTCTGCACGTGCATGTTGATAAAGTTTCCTTCAATTGCATGCGTACTTGTGAGTTGATAATATTATCTACATATAGGAAGGACAAATTATTTTTAAAAACTGTACGTCATGTAGGTGTGTCGCAACATTCAGAAAAGTTATCTTAAAGGCACCGCAGTCACAATGTAGGTACGTAGTACCTAGTATATATTATGTTTTGAAAGGATATGTCTTGATTTAAGCCAAATGTTACGAAAAATGAGAGTGAATTTACCGTTACTGGTTCAATTTAGCATGATAAGGAAATAATTAAAGAAAAATCGTGTCAACTTTTTATTCTTTATTAGATTCTCCTCATCCTGAAAGCCTTATAGGGATTTATGAAAGATTGCATTTTTCGAGTGCTGTAAATCTCTTTGGCTGATGCAAGCATTCAATGATCCATCCCTCGGAGGGACACAGGAATATCGGCGTTATCTGGAATTTGAGCACCCCTCAATACTTCTACTGTTTGGGTGATCGTATAAGCTAAGGGAAAACGGCCAGCTTCATGTAGAAAATAACTTAAACTTATTTTATCTTATAACCTTACTTTAACTATTCTTTACGATCAGCGGTTTAGGCTGTGCATTGATCCATCAGTAGCGCGCGTAGTACTTGATCATTATTTTGCTGCGATGTGATTTTAAAACTGCGATATCTCCTAAGATATTTATTGAAATCGAATGGTGTAAAGGGCAAGAATGTTTAAAATTAAATACTTGTGGTGAATAATTTATTTATTTGGATAAGGATTAATATCATGTTTATAAAAACACCTTCGCAAATAATGCATTATTTTAAAACAGATTTTTGTTTTGCATAAAAATGGTTACTATGAGCCAACCTTAAAACATAGACATATGCTACCGCGGACTATTTTAAAGAACTTTTAAAGGGGAACAATCTGTCATACATGATTTTTGCGAAACTTTAACCGTTTACGCAGCGTCAGCTCTCAAAAGGAAAAAATTCACTGATTTGAAATATTCTTGATTGGTGCTTCGCTCTTATTGGTCTTAGCGTGATGATAAATAGCCTAAAGCCTTCAGGAACTAACGGGCTATCCAACACAAAAATAATTTTTCAAATCGGTCCAGTAGTTCCTGAGATTAGCGCGTTCAACCAAACAAACAAACAAACAAACTCTTCAGCTTTATAATATTAGTATAGATAGTATAGATAATAAATCAACCAGGTGTGCCATTGATGGTCATGAATAGTTTAGAGGCACTTGGTGTAATCTATTAGGTTAGCACTAAAGAAAATATATGAAACCAACATCGAAGCAAGGTGTGTTAACCAAAAAACTTGAACAAATTACTTAAAATCTGATCCAAAATTATCTCAAAAAGTCCATAATAAAATTTTAGTATGTCCATGTCATCGACATCAATTACACCATCGGATTTTAATTTACAATACATAAAAGATCAGGCTGATCTCGTTGAACTGTGACGGTGTCAAAGAGGGACGTCATCCAGTTGCTGAAATTTATTAGCGTGAATCAGCGATTTTGGCGGCATATTTATATTTATCGCATCAGCGCAACGTGGGGACAGATTGTGGTAAACTCCGAATCGTGCTGCGGAATATTTACAAGATTAGGGCCCTGTTCCACGAAATGTCGATAAAGGGCTAAATGTAGCTCGGTAATACTCGTATAATGCTACCACTTTTAAAATTTTAAACGCACTTTTAAACAAGAAATTGTCATGGTTAAACATGACAGAAAGATGTATGATAATAAAAAACTTTATCATAATAAACCTTCACTATATCAAACGATTTACAACAATGACTCCTCATTCAACATTACACTGGAAAACTTTTCACATTATCTTAACAAATATCAATAGTTTAACAAAGAAATATATCAAACTTGTCTATTTTATCAGCACGATAAAACATCGAGGATTGACCAATGTTCAGTAAATTATTAAATTTTCATACATCTTTAGGGAGAGTCACCATTGAGTCCTTGGATAACACGAACTTATTTTCAGCTTTCGGATAAATATCCACACACAATTCTTTCAAACTTGTTTTGAAATTAACGAATATTATATCCCGTTTGCTTTTTTCCAAATCTTTTACTAAAGTCATTAGATTTGAAGCCACAGTGGTATCCATTTTCCGAAGATTTGCGCCATCAATAATAAGCACAGTATCTGCTTCAGCTTGATCTGATGACTTTAAAATGACATTTCTGATGTGTTCAGCAGCACAATAAGGTAAACTGTCATGTAAATACAATGTTACTAAATCTCCACAATCACTTTTTGTTCTACTAACTTGTACTGTTGGTATAGATGTCGTATACAACAAGATAACTCCTTCTAGTAGTATCCCAGCGATAATTCCATATTCCAAACCAGCAATTGAGCATACTACCGTTGTTATTATCAGCAACAGAAACTCTAATTTACTCTTTCTCCAAAGTCTTGAAAATATTTCATAGTCTATCATCGAGAACATCGCCATCATAATCAAACCGGCCAAAGAAGCTTTTGGTATATAATAAAATGTCTTTGTAAATAATGCTAAAGCCACTATAATAAGTAAACACTTTGTGACACCTCCAGCTGGCGTTTGAACTCCAGAGGCATAGTTGAGAGCTGTTCTTGTAAAGGATCCTGTGATTGGCATACTTTTCGCAAACGATCCAATGATATTACAAAGACCAACCGCTATCATCTCTTGCGTAGCGTCCACTCTGCCCCCTTCTGCAAACGCTTTTGATATAGCAACAGTTTCGAGTATAGCCACGAAGGGTACTACTATAAATTGAGGTCCTAGCATTTGCAGCATTTCAACAAACGATACCGTTTGGTTACCAGTTACAGTGCTGAACGGTGGTAAACTAACCGTAGGTAAACCACTCCCAATGTCTCCGATCAGCGCAAATGGTTCACTATTTATAGTCACTTTGAAAATGTATGCCAAAATCATTCCAAAAATAACAACAACTGCATTTCTTGCCAGTGATAGAAACCATCTCGATCCTTTTATTAAACCATCTGTACGTTTACATCCATTGCCAATCAGCTTTAACAGATAAAGCATGATGATAGTGGTACTTGCTAATATCGGATCCCATATTTTAGCAGTTTTGATATTGTCAAAGAAATTATACAACGATTCATAGAAGACATTGCCTGACGATCCACTTAAACCGAAATACGATTTCAGTTGAGCAGCAGCTATTTGGAGTGCAGCAGCCGTAGTGAAGCCGCTGATGACTGGCATCGATATAAAGTTTACCAAGAATCCAAGCCTCAGGATGCCCATCAGTAGCATCACAAGTCCAGTGAGAAAGCCTGCCAATATCGCGTAGTCAATCGAGTAGCTTGCGTACTTCGCTATCATTGATGCGATGATCGCTGTCGGTCCCACGGTCACATCTTTGCAGCTTCCAAAGATTATGTAGACAAATCCAGAAGTCAAAGATGCGTACAGTCCATATTCTGGTGGTAAACCTGCTATGACAGCGTAGGCAATTCCTTGTGGTATTGCAGTCAGTCCGACAGTTATACCAGCTATTATATCTTGGATGAGAAAGTCAGGGCTGTATTTAGGTAGCCATTGTATGATGGGTAGATGTCTTTTCAGAGTGTTGACACTGCACAGTTTTTTGGTAGATTTTTTCAGTCTTCTAATAGTATTGGGTGGATCCATTTAGGAAGTTTGTCCTTTGAAGTCTATGTTCTGTTATCAATGGAGATCTTTGCCAGACTGAACAGGGAAATCTTGGGATATCATGTACTTCTTGTTATCTTTAGTTATCAACCTCTCCAGTTTTATCGGTTACCGTGCCTTTAAGACGTACCTACCTAAATACGGTCTGGTTTTTTTATTAAGGTTTTAGAAGTTCATTGATTTTCAAGTATATCTAAACAGTAACTGATAGATGACGTTTAATGAGTAATGACATTTGTAAGACAGCTAGAGGCCAACTGATATAATTCCTTTGCACAGTTACCGTTATCAGCTAGACGACCTACAGAATCAAAGTACCTACCTAGTTGTTAGCTTTTTCTGCGACATTCATTTGATAAGAAAATTGAATGATCAAATAAAATCCTATAATCTCAAAGTTATGAGGTATTTAGGTGCCCGAGTTTCAGTTCTTAACCTCATATCTTCAAGATTAGAATAGCTTAATTTCTCTTTTCTTCTGAGTATTTTATCAAATCTTTCAATCAATTTTGACCACATTTTTTACTCTAAGTATTAATACCATTTCATAATTAAGATCTTTCTGTTAATTCCATCAATCATTTCTGCGTCACGAACTGAATTTATGTAACTATTTTAATAGGAGTTTTAAATACGAAATTAGGGTCGTTAAGAGTCAATAAAGTGACGATATTATGGGGGAGTTGATGATCAATCATCATTAACAATGGTGAATCAGCCGACTTAATTTGAGAGGGAGCCGTTATGAAGTCAATGTTTCTTTTAAGATGAAGTTATTAAAAAAAAAATTAAAGGGAAATTATGCACTAACTAAAGTACAGTTCACTTGCAAAGCTCCTTAAAATTGAATATTATTTAATCATTGATACATTATCCTATCATTAAACAACAATGAATGAATAGCTCAATTTAGTGTGATTATTTTAAAGGTCTACTTTTATGTTAGTTATCAAAATTCAAGTGTGAATTTAAAACAGTAATTAGACTCGTTGATACGAGAGCTTTTTTGCGTTCCACAGAACAGAAAAAGCTTTATTTTGTGACCCGAGGTTGTGTCAGTGATTCGTTAAAATTAAATACGTACCTATTTAAACCAAAACTAAACTTCAATCTATTTTTCAGCGTAAATTCATTCATCAACATCAAACAACATCTAGAATGCAGTTAAATAAGTTAACTAATATACGTACTATACCTACGGCTAGAATCAGGCTAGTTTGATAGCCAAAATATAAATACAGATATTACTCAAATCTTAGCTCGCAGAATTGCTAAAATCAAGTGGCAGTGGGCAGGGCACATAGCTCGTAGAGACGATGGCCGTTGGGGCAGAAAAGTTCTCGAGAGGCGACCACGGGCTGGAAGACGTAGAGTGGGCATGCCTCCTACTAGGTGAACCGACGATCTAGTAAAGGTCGAGGGAAGAACCTGGATGCGGGCAGCGTAGGACCGTTCATTGTGGAAAACCTTGGGGGAGGCCTTTGTCCAGCAGTGGACGTCATTTGGCTGAAACGAACGAACGAACTCAAATCTTGCCGTAAACATAACACCGAATATACAAACACATAATAAATATCCATTAAAACTAAATTGCTATTTGATGAGGCCTCGGTTAGATTCTAATCACGCGTTTTGTAAATAAAAAGTGTACCCTTGGAACTTTTCATATTACGGGGAAAACTTTCCGAGTGGGGGGATTAGCACAAAAGCCTCAGTTTATGAATATTTCGGCTTTTGTCAATGATATTTGGAGGTGATTTTTAATAAGTTTGTTACATACTTAAAGTTGCTTAGATTGTTATTAATCTTATTTTTGGAAGGACACACATAATTATCTTGAAGCGTATATTTTTCTCATGATAGAAAAAGAGATCAAGGTCATGAATGATCGAAGAAATCGTTGAAATCCTTTTAAAAGTCAAAATATGAGATAAATCCATTAAAACTTGTAAAATTGTGTTAAACTCTTTTTATGAGCAAAATACAAATACTCATTAAATAGTAAATCAAGCAGTTCATATACATATTTACAAAAAAAAAAAAATATCATCAGCTCAATCAATAAATATTTAAATCTTAATACATTTTGTCTTTAAAACATCAACACACCAGTCACGAGCGACTAAACTTCCAACCCTAAAATGAACCCTTTGTCTGCTCATGGGTATTTGAGGCCCATCTGCCGAAGAAACTATCCTGTTTGATATACGGCGGGATTAGTGCCCACTTAGAATTAAGTCTTACACAGAATCTATTGCTCGAACGTCGAAAGTTTAGCAGAACAATGGAGTGACAAATACCGAATATTAAAGAGGGTTCAGTTTCTGATTCATTGTTGCGAGGGACGGAGGGTGCGTGTACTTACTCGGTCGTAATCCTGGTCGATATTCACATATTTAATGTTCAATTTACCTGAAACAAATAAAGCACAGTTAAGTAAGATTTTCCTAAAATATTATCACTACATTTTCCTCTTTCAACTTTAAATAAAACTTATCATTGACCTTAAGTTGGCAAGCTATAAGACCGCTTAAATTTTGCCTTTCTTTTCTCGTTTTGTGTAGTTTACAAAGAGTGTATGGAGAATTCTATCTATTTATAGCTAAACAATAATAACAATAACTAATTATAAAACATACTTCGATAATATTAATCACAATTAATTGTATCAAAGGCACCGCCAAGGCTAGAGCCGCTTTAAAAGAGTCCGACAAAATAATTTAACAATGGCCCGTATTTATTACATCCTGCAAATCGTCATATCTCATCTACGATTCATTAAGCTGTCCGTGGCACGCCAGCTAATTCCTTGCCCAATAATACCCGGAATTAATACGTGTTTGTTTCCGAAACCGAATGCACCGGGTCGGAAAGACCCTCGTGGTTAGTGAAGGGTTAGCGCTTGAGGGCTGTTGTGTATTATTTATTGAGGCAAATCAATCGCTAATTCCTTTGGATGTTTACTGAATGGGTAACAAGCAAGCGATATTGAGGTTCAATATTATGTCTAAGCAATGTTATGTTTGATAGACGCAAGATGCAATAGCGCAGCGTAAGACAAGTTCCTATAATTATATTGATCTTGCTATTCATAGTGACTGAGTTTCTTGCGCTGCTTCTTCACAGCACTGTCCCATTTATTGTCCCAAAGCAGTTAGGGTTAATACTGGAAGTAACACTACCAAAAAAATTGTAGTGTTTTTTCCCAGACATCAGTGTATAATTAGTACCTACTAGGATCTACCGACGGTTTAACTAAAAGTATTTTCATATACTAAATGTTTTGCAGGACCAATCTCGCTAATTTTGTAAAAAATCTTTTATCAATTTAGGTGTGACGTTTTAACAAATAAACAATTGAATAAACTTCAAATTGACATGCAAGTTATTTTATTTACCTATCCATCAGTCAAATCTCTACATATAAACATAGAACCTCCTTCTTTTTTGAAGTCGGTTAAAAATACTCGTACCTATAAAACCGAAGCATAGGGCAAGTCGGTTTATGTCACCTGCAGCATTACACGGAATCGAATCCGATACTCCGATTTATTGCCCGTTAAATTTAACATCACTCCGCTTTACGGTTCGCTTTAAACGCGGAAATTTTAATTAAGCAGTTGCATTTGCAGGTTTATTGAGTGTTCTTTAGAATCTGCAGACTGTGGACTTTTTGTTGGCCGATAAATTTGAAAATATGAAAGAACGGCGTCACACCGAATTGCTATCGGCTGATTCCTCATATTATTAATTAGAAGGTGACATACTATCAGCTGATAAAAAAGTATAGTCTACGTCTATTCTAAATTAATGTTAGCTCAAACTATTTAAGTAGTAATGTGATAAGATTTTTGGATATAGATAGTAGCATCGATGGCACACGAAGATAAACACTACGGCATCTTATGCATTCGTAAAGGGTGCTATTTTGCAACAAAAATTTAGATATCTGATATGCCAGTCGACTACTTGACTCTACATTGTACTGAAGCCTTTATGTCAGATTTAATAAACACAAAAGGCCTTCGACATCGCTCAATCGATCTGCCACTCTAAATTTTACACATGTTTTACACCTTCATAAAATTTCATAGCCCAGAAAGTTCCAATAGCAATTCACATAATATCCTGAAGGTGATACAAAGGTCGCCCAACTGCGAATGTTCTCCCGCCCGCCCAATTATTCACTTTCGGATATAAAACTGCATAAGCTGCCATATATTCGGTAAATATTCGTGTAATTTAAATAATTTATACTACAGTAGAGTCGTTTGATCGTCTAGACGCTGATTTTTGGCAAACCCAAGGCCAACCGTCGCCATGTCCATAACTTTTAATGAACAAGAATACAAACTTTATATTTGTTTATAGGTAATATTGCGATATGAATGCTGTGGTGCGTGCCAAAGTATAGATTAAAAAGAGAATGCAAATAATTTTATTTATAGTTTTGGTGGGTTATGGTTATGGTTATGATAAAATAGATGGGAATATCGTCTGAAATTGGCCAGAGATTGATTTCATATTACCTACTTTATAAATTCACCACGAAATAAGTGGTGAGTTCTTATGTTGACACTCGAGTCAAGGATTTTTAAACTCGATTCAATTTCAAGAAATTGAGGACAGAATCAAGTCCGAGATTGGCCTAAACACGCTCAGTCAAAGTTTGATCAAATCACAAGCTGATTTTTTTATTTTCAATTCCAAATTAATCATTTTGCAACACTTAAAATATCCTTGCCATATTCCAATTCACTTCACACATCAACTAAACCAAAATCAATACCCATAACGTTGCCGTCAAACGACAAAGGCCCCCAAGTGTCAAAACTGAACAAAGCTGGGCGGCGCGCTTGTTTATCGGCGGCGTGTCACTCTCGGCTTCCGAAGAGGGACTAGCGGCAAGGAGGTGCGAAGAGTGGAGGAGGTATTTTAATATCCCATATTATACCCGGTTTTCACCAAAGTGGAGCAGAGCGGAGACCTTTTTTGAATAACTAAAGCCTGGTCCGTGAGCACGTAGAATTCTGTCCAATGACCCCAAGCTACCTGTAGCTGTCGCGACTGTGCGACGGGCGCCTATAGTGAGTGTGCGAGCGCGACATCAACATAATTACGCGCGAGCGAAAAGGATGGATAGCTTGGGGTCATTGGACAAAATTCTACGTGCTCATGGACCAGGCTTTAATTAATTTTAATTATTCAGGAAACTAGGAAATCTGATTGGTTATTCAAAACACTTCTCCGGTCCGCTCCGCCTTATCGACGAGAGGTTAAGAGCAAACAAGTTCTGAAAGAGAGGCCACGTGATTTAGGCAGCTCGATAGACCGATGTTCTTATTGGGACATTGTGTGCTGTGTCAGCAGCACCTACAATCTCAAGAAAATATAATAGCTGACAGCGACTGGATGAATAAAGCTGGAGATCGTGCTTTATTGCGTTCCTTACGGAGACTTTTGTCCAGCAGGAAGAGGTGACTTTTTTTTGTAAATAATAATTACTTATAATCCCTTTTATCAGAAGGATCACCACAATAATCGAGCGGGCGGCGTGGATTTCAGAGGCCAGTTGGACACCTTTATCGTTCGGCTATGGGCTATTTTGACCGCACATATGACTTTTTTATTATTTCTATGTTTGTCTATCTTTTGAATGACACAACACTCCTAATGAGAGTAATGGAATTTGCCGCCTCCAAAACCCCTGCGATTTATACATCCATGTTAATTTCCTCGCCGAACCGGCGCCCATGCGCAAATTGCCGCCGCGCCGGCCTTCGTTAAAAGTTACACCTGCCCTGACATTTCCACGAACTTGCTATGGCAGACATACTATTAGGAGGTTATGGTATACCGTAGCTGTAACGGCTGACGGACTCGGTTAATAGTCTGCCCTCGATATTTTCAGGAACTGAAAACATTTTGAAGATATCTGTTTTATATTTATTTTTGGGTTTTAAAAGATAGGGCCCTGTTCTTGAAAGTATCGATAAACAACTGTCTCAAAAAGAGTAGAAAAATCATTACATTAATTTCTTACTAAGTAACTTACCCTTGCCTAATCCTCAAGCGGTCGCATAATGACCGCGTAACAATAAAATTGGTTATTATCTATTATGTCTCGATTCGGCTGGCAGGCTTGAAGTACTGCCAAGATTGGTATTTTGGATGAGTCGGTAATTAGCCTGCCAAGTGCCAAGGTTAGGGTCGTATACATTTGCTGGCATAATCATTAGAAAGAGATCATATTGAACAAAACCAAGGACGGAAAAATACTTGACTAAACCCAATCCGTTCCCAACATAAGATCTATGTTTAGTTTTTAGCCGTACCACACCCGTACGTTTCCGTAAGATCTACATATACAGGGTGGCCAGGGAGTTGACGTTCAAAGCTAAAATTTAGATTCCTTACATCAAGGTGTATCTAAATCACCCCCATGTATGTTCTACGATTTTGCTTAGTTTAGGAGATAGAGATATTTTTGTGATATTTTTGTTAAATATCACCTATGCTTGGTTTTTGTTTTTTTTCTCTTTCGTGCGAGCACTTTTACTGTGTTTTATTGATAATAATTATTAACAAGACTCACAAGTAAGTTAGTTTTGAGAGTAATACCTAACACGTATCTTAGTTATGACGAAATATACCATTTCTTACAGAAAAAAACACTTATGCTCGTTTTCACCATCAATTCCTAATTTTTAAGTGACCCCCTAATGGTAACCCAAAACAGGAATTTTGTTTTCAAAGGGGTCACATAAAAATTAGGGATTGATGGTGCAAACAGGCATTAGGCTGAGTTGCACCACCTAACTTGACCATAACTTTAACCGATAACCGGGGTTTTTTGTATGGAGTTTGACAGATTTTTGACGTTTGTCAAAGCTAAAGTAAGATGGTGCAACCCAGCCCTAAAGCTTAATTTAGCACATAAAAGCTTGCAAAATATGAGCTGCAAGTTGACCTTGAAGCCATATTGATTCAGCATTTCAGACGCGGCGGCGCCACTCTCACTTTCAGTACAAACACATTCATCTTCGAGCAAAACAGCCAGTCGTTGACCTGGTTAATGCTATTAACGTTATTAGGTTTGTATAAAGTTTTATCATGGATATGACTGTATGGTGGTTTTTGTGGAATAAGATTTTTATTTGATCAGGGATTTCAGCACATGTCTACGTACGCTCTTTGAGTATGCTCTTTGAGCGGAACATAGTCATACCATATGTCTGTTACCAGTCTGCTTGTGACCACGGCTGCAGCATAGCAGCCAAAACGTCAAGCCGTGAGTACATAATGTAACTCATTAATAATCGTCGCTATAAGACCCGTGTCTTACTATTATAGTGATACCACTGCAATATGTCACCACAATATTACTCGTGATTATATTATTTATGCTCCACAAATAAAGACTTTTATATTTGTACTAGCTTTCCGCCCGCGGCTTCGCCCGCGTGGAATTTTGTCTGTCACAGAAAAACTTTATCGCGCGCGTCCCTGTTTCAAAAACCGGGATAAAAACTATCCTATGTTCTTTCCCGGGACTCAAACTATCTCTATGCCAAATTTCATCAAAATCGGTTGCGAGGTTTAAGCGGGAAAGCGTAACAGACAGACAGACAGACAGACAGACAGACAGACAGACAGACAGAGAGAGTTACTTTCGCATTTATAATATTAGTTGGGATGTACACTCATTGGAATATTAATACGTCGTATTAGGACCTTTTGTAACTAACCACAGACAACAGTTAAAACAATTCCTGTTGCACCTTTTGATCTAATATCTCAGGGATCACTATACATACCAGAATATAAAATACATTTCTTCTGTTCAAGATATCATTATTTATAATACTGGTTTCTATAATATGTTTTCCCATTTAGGTTACCTTTATGTACCCTAAGGGTGGGTTGCACCATCTTACTTTAACTGTGACAAACCTCAAAAATCTGTCAAACTCCATACAAAATACACCGGTTATCGTAATAGTTACCGTTAAAGTTAGGTGGTGCAACTCAGCCTTAGTAAATAATATACTTACCTTAGTTTTGTAACATTCTTTTAGTCCACACTGTTGAAGGCCTACTTTTATTCAGACAGGTCGAATCATGGTAGCTAAACGGGTTAACGGCTGTCTGGGAGACATCGAAAACAAATTAGATTAACTATTTTCTGTCTAGACTAGACTTTAGTTGCAAAAATATAGAACACTTCGTAGGTAATGGATTGACTTTGCCGTTGGACAAAGCTGAGGCCTTTGTGCTAGATATATTCTATGGAGAATCGTAAAGCATTGCGCTTGAAAACATTGGTACTTTAAGCGCCAATGTTTAAGCATTACCTATAACAGTTATCTACTGGTAAAATAAATTTTGGTAAGTATAAATTAAGATAGACTTAAAAGACCGATAGTTTTATCAAATGTACCTATTTACTATCTAGTTTTAATTCATACATTATTTTTTATCAAACAAACAATAATATTGTTCGGGTCTCCAAAGAATCACTTACGACAAGAAACCTTGCAAATAAAAATACGAAACAAAACTTAATTTCAATAGAAAGTTATCCAATCAAGCTTTTCATTAAATCTGTACTGCTGGATTTAGAGCTAGTTTGACAAATAGCTCGGCTAATTGAAGTTTTACATTTGACTGTAAAATCCGACGCAAGCTGCATGCAGACCGAAACACGATGAAACGCTAACGCCATAAAACGCAAGGTGAGGCCATTATAGGTGGGTGTGCCGAGTAGGGTTTACAACTATAGTTTTTGAATTAAGACTAGGCAGGACTTTGAATAATTGACAGGCAAAATACAAGATTTTAAACTTTCGCGTTCCATTTCAATTAAAATAGTAAGACATCGCAGCCGACACGTCAAGCCGTGAGTTCATAATATAACTCATTAATAAACGTCGCGTTTTACTATTTCACCCGTGTCTTACACTCGACATCAAATAAATCGCACCTCCCGCGACAAGCATTTTCAAACGTATGCTTCCCCACTTCCCACCAATATTGGCACCATTTGAAAGCCTAGTTCTAACCTTCATTTCATTAAAGGAAAGGTTTTTACCCCAAAAATGTGTCTTTAGAAGGCTCCAGAGTCACTTCTTAAAAAAATAGGTAGTTACGCTAGAGCCAACTTTTATGGCTATAAAACTGTTAAGTTGGGATTAATCACTATCCATCTGTTAAAGAGGACACGTGAGATCATTATTTGGTTTTATAACCATAAAAATTGGTCTAATTGATCCCATAGGTGGGCCCAAAGTGAGGTATTTTTTCAAGTCACATTTATGGTAATATGTTAATCATTTATTAAGAAATTAAATGTGTTTTTCTTTAAGGATATTTATTGGGCTTTCAAATAACACCAATATTGTTGGGGCACCATGATTGTGTCAGAAGAAAATCTTTAAAGTTCGCGTCGCGGAAGGTGCGGTTTATTTGATGTTGAGTATATTTTAGGCAAAATACAGTTCTTAAATTCAGACTAGGCAGGACTTTACGTGGAACTGGTGAAACAAAACGGAAAAAACAATATTAGGGGTGCTAGACCTCCAAGAAGTGCAAAACGTCACGGAAAAAGGAAAGTTAAAACTAGAAGAATTTTTTCATTCTTAGTAGAGCCGTTGTAAAATAGCACCTATGAATCATAGTATTAAACTTGATGTAACATCGTTTAGAATTCGTTTATCATTATAAAAGAAACAATTGAGGCTTCTTACTGAATTGGATTTAAAAATAGTTTTCCGCCATATAAAATTTTCCTACACAATGAAATCAATGGCAATGGGAAAAACTAATCACTTTTAACTTGATGATGCTGGCACGACACAAAATAAAGACGTAATAAACGAAGAAAAAAATACAGCAAAGATTTTTTTATCCTGGTAGGAGGCAAAGTAAACAACTGAAAAAAATCCACGCAAAGGCATACTCGTGGTGAGCCTCCAAATGCCGTATTTCATCGGCAGGATGTGACGTGGCGTCATGCAGTTTTTTTGCGCGGGCTTGATAGAGATTCATGACTGTCTGGCGCGCTGCGACCTTGCTTTTCCAATTCGATTAGGTATTTTTGTTTACACAGAAAATAAAAACTGAAGACTTGGCTGTATGGCATAATGCCTTTGCCTTTTTCTGCAATAGAAAGACACGAATTAAAAAAAAACAGACTTGCAAAAAACAAAAGACTACTGAAAAACTCTTCTTGATGAATTGCTTCTTGAAAATAAACGCTTATAAATCCTGAACAAAATATGAAAAAATGTACGAGTACATATTTAAAAAGAAGAATAAACTACAGCAGTATTTAAACAGGTTTTACTGACTTTTCCGTTGAAACAAAATAGCTGCTTATAATATCTAATTTGCATCCAAATAGTACCTTTGACAATGCTTTTATAGCTCCAAATATTCCGGTATGGGACATTATCCTGCAGGAGAGGGGCATTAAGAGTCCATTTAAATAAAATCATCATACTTTGTGCTAGTACTTAAAATAGTCGTACGAACTACGTTTGGACTAAAGGTGAAAAGTCTGGGCCAAAATTTATCTTGAACGTCTTAAAATTTTAGTTAGATGCTTTAATTGCATAACGTATATTTTTTCAAAAGTGTAGTACGTGTAATACCCACGTTAAGTACTAGGATTCCTTTTTTGTACGAATGGAAATCGTTTTCTAGTCAAAAGCTTAGAGCTGATTTTTCAATCATCAGATAACTTTTAACCCTTTTCTTTCTGTGATCTGTGCTTTTAACTGAAGAATAAATTTGGCATATTGACAGTTTCAAAATGGGAAATATGAAATCAGCCCTGAAACTGTCAGGGCTGAAAAAAATCAGCCCTTAGCCAACCTAGATCTCATTAATGATGGTACCACATTCTCCGACCGATTCAGTTTTTTTCAGATTTTATATCATTTCTGATATAAGTAAAACAAAAGTTAGAAAGTGATTACTAGTTTATATTGTAAAAGGAAAAAGTACAAATCAACTGAATTTACGTTATCGAGAGTGACAGAAGATATTAGTTCATAAAAAGGGCGCTAGAGGCGAGCGAGTCGTCCAATAACAAAACGCTTCGACGTTTTGTTTCTTTACACGGAGTTGTTCATATTCCAATAATTTCGCTAACCAAATGATGTCCACTGCTAGACAAAGGCTTCCCCCAAGGATTTTCACAACGACCTGTCTAATGCTGCCTGCATCAAGATACTTCCTACCTTCACCAGATCGGCGATTCCCCTAGTAGGATATCAGCCCACACTACGTTATTCGATGTCCCTCAAATCAACTTCCACACTTTTCTTTCGCATGTTCGCAACTTTAATGTTTACTGAAAAACAGTCCAAATAAATTACCGATCCCTCTCGCTCGGTATTGACTTCCAATTTGGCGTTTTCATGTATCATAAAATAGCAATTCCCCGCTTGGGCCGGGGATCAAACTGGCTGCACAGGGGTGCATAAAAATACCCACTAAGCGCCCGGGACTGGGAGGCGCCGGCCGAAAGCAAAACGGGTTGATAATTTATGTCTGTTTGGTTCATAATGTTGAGATTTAGTATTATTTTTTTTATTTACTACGCGTTTTTCTATTGCTTTTATTGTATTGGTTTATTTAAAAAGCGTTTTTCCATCAGCCAACAACGGCAGTTATTTTGCCTTTAGGTATTTTAGCCTGGCTGATGCTGTCTTTATAAAGTGCCTAAAGCAAAGTTTAAAACTTTCAATTTCAAGCAAAGATTAAGGCTTTGAATTTCAGTCTTTAGACCATTATACAAGGAAATATCTAGGACTAAGATATCAGCGATACGGAACCAAAGTTTCATACGAGTATAATCAAGTATTATTTATTAACTTCTGTCTACAGACATACCTACTCAAGTTTATTAAGCTTAATCTGATGGTTTAATGAAAAAAATATATTTTGAAGGTCTTCAAGTTACTTTCAATTCTAACACTACCAAGTCTAGACTACCATATAATAGTTTTTGTAACGTAACACCACGCCAATCTCAAAACCAATTCAAATACAAATAACCGATTGCGACCTCTCAACTCGTTGCCATAAAACATAGCCCCAAGAATCAAATTCATCATAACAGTTCAGGGAACCGCCACGGCGGCGCCACTGGCAATCTCGAGAGTGCTGAGCACATTCGTTGAGGGATCAGGAGATGTAAACATACACATGCAGTGAATAAAGTGAAGGGACAATGTGGATGAACAAAACAGAGAATAAAGTAGGAAAATGTGAATGGACGATATGATAAAGTTTAGGAAAATATGTCTCGGTAGTTGTCGAGGACAGAATTTAAAAGTAAATTATAAAAAAAATAATAAAGACGTCACTTTGAAACAAACGCAACGAAATACGGTTTTTCATTTGGCACACTTCTTAATATCACAAAATATTATGTAGAGAATCAGTAGTAAGTAAGACATTTCTATTTTCTGGATGAAAAAAAAAACAGAAAAGAGGTAAATCCTTTATTGCCCAATGCCTATGGTCAGATCGTAGAGTTTTACTGGTCAATCCACGGTCATTATTTTGCCTGCGGTCCGATCATTTTTATTAAGATTGTACAGTCAAATCAGTCAGTCTGTCTAATATCTGCAATAACTCAGAAGCTTTTGGACATTCAATCTATACTATAATAATATTATAAATGCGAAAGTAACTCTGTCTGTCTGTCTTGCTTTCACGGCTAAACCACTAAACCGATTTTGATGAAATTTGGCATGAAGATAGTTGAAGTCCCGGGAAAGGACATAGGATAGTTTTTATCCCGGTTTTTGAAACAGGGACGCGCGCGATAATGTTTTTCTGTGACAGACAAAATTCGACGCGGGCGAAGCTGCGGGCGGAAAGCTAGTCTTATACATATAAATCTCAAATAAGTATCACATACATAAGTATAATGCACAATTATTTACTTTTGTTTCCTTAAAAAGGATATCAATCCTTTAATTTCTATAATACAAAGATGACATGCAAATGACTTCAACAGTAATGACTAAACCTGCTTACTATTCATGACGCCATGACACTCGCTAACGCCTTCAATGACTCACCCCGGGAATAGAACCGCAACCCTTCACCGACCAATTAGGTACTTTCAATAAATATTTAATTTGCCCACCGAACCCTATAAATAACAATGGCATTGTAAATATTAGTCAGCAATTAGGTAAGTTTTAATTTGATTAAGTTTAAGTTTTGTATGTCTCAAGTTATTTTAAGTTTACTGTGGTTGAATTTATGTAATGGCGTTTTTTGGCTTTGGCATTGGCAAAATCAGTATGAAAGCTACAAAAGATTAAATAAAATAAGATTTTTTGAACTTCTCAAGTACTTATGTTTTTCACGCCTGCCATTTTCTAAAAAAAAAATAACAATTTGATTAGGCACTTGCTCTTTTTATTGCATTTATCCTACTTCCTACTAACATTAAAAATGAGAAAGTATGTATGGATGTTTGTTATTCTTTCACGCAAAAACTACTAGACGGAATTTGATGAAACTTTACAATATTATTGTTTATACGTCAGTATAACATCTAGGCTATAATTAATAAAGATCTGTGCCAAACTAAATTTCACGCAGCCGCGGGCAAATATGGTTATGCAATATTTTAAAATCCTCAAATCTACAAGCCATAGGTGTCATATAACTTTAATTGGACCTTAATTACAGCACAAGTTGTAATCAAACGCAACTCAATTAGTGGAGTGTAACACAAATTGGTCATCAAGCGTTCACAAACCGACTCTTGCAGGATCTAGGAAATTGCGTGATTAACATCCCTGAGCGTAGTGTTGATGGATGTGAGAGAGTTAGGTACTAAGCTACTTTCATATTGAAAGTGAAAACGAAACATAGGCGCTTAAAATTATGAGGATTACAAAAAAAGGGCAAAAAGGGACAGATAGGTATTTATTAAGCCCAGTAGGTACGTATACAAAGAAAATTCATAGCAAAAAGTTAAAATTTTCATAATTTCTTGCAAAAACAATTATCTACGGAATTGCTACCATGTGAAAAGGTTTTCATTTACGAGCCTCCGATATTTCCATGAAATAATAATTAATATGGCCATGAAAGTTTAGAACAACATATACTCAACATCAAATAAATCGCACCTTCCGCGACGCGAACTTTAAAGATTTTCTTCTGACACAATCATGGTGCCCCAACAATATTGGTGTTATTTGAAAGCCCAATAAATAAACTTCAAGAAAAACACATTTAATTTTTTTATAAACAATTAACAGGTACCATAAATGTGACTTGAAAAAAGGCCTCACTTTGGGCTCACCTCTGGGATCAATTAGACCAGTTTTTGTGGTTATAGAACCAAATAATGATCTTACGTGTCCTTTTTAACAGATAGGTAGATAGCGATTAATCCCAATTTAACAGTTTTATAGCCATAAAAGTTGGCTCAAACGTAACTACCTATTTTTTGAAGAAGTGACTCTGGACCCTTCTAAAAACAAATTTTTGGGATAAAAACCTTTCCTTTAATGAAATGAAGGTTAGAACTAGGCTTTCAAATGCAACCAATGTTGGTGGGAAGTGGGGATGCATACGTTTGAGAAGTGCTTGTCGCGGGAGGTGCGATTTATTTGATGCCGAGTGTATTATTGCAAAAACAAAGACACATAGTATGATGATCAGATACTTTAAAATTATCTTTAGCTTTGTTTATGCTAAAACATATAATTGCTAATACATTACGCTCTATTCATGTATAATCGATTGTAAATTTACCTAATGTGAATAAGCAATAGACGATTGAGTACCTATTAAAAGTATTAAGCAGTCAATTCAACCGCCTTTTCATCTCCTCCTGAATGCCCTCACAAAACGAAGTTCAGTCTTAGCAGCCAGACAAATTGGCGCACACCCATCCATTACGCGACATGCAAATGTGACCGGAAGCGCAGCGCCGCCCAAACCGCTGGGCGGGCGGACTTCCGCGAGCTAAATGCCCACTTTTGTAATGTCTCCAATGGTGACACTTGCATCGCTATGGTCAATGGTAAAGGGTGGGAACTATAATTTTCGAGGGCATTCAGAATTTTTATGGAAATTTTTTATGTATGCTTCTTGACTCACCCTTTTGTTGCGATCAATTTGATTGAAAGACTCACCTGAAACAATACAAAGACGTGAAATTAGTATGTTGTATCTATAAGCAAAATAATGTAATATTGATAAACAATAATGAAAATAAAAATCATGTGAATATAATTAAAAATGCCCGACAGTGCAGAAAATAAAGCTTGCTGACGTCAGTTTCAAATATACCTACCATTTTAAACTTAATGCCTAATTGAAAAAAGAAAAACTAACCTTGCAACAAAAAAATATGTTCTCCAGAATTTGTATTTAGTTTTTACAATAAGCATAAAAATAATACATTTTCTCGAGCAGAATTAACTTTCCCATCTTATTTACCCCACAGGTGGGTTCACACCTATCTCAGCCATTTATTAACCGCTGAAACGATTGCTCATACTCTCTACATATCTCTTCCGCTTCATTGGTGCTCATCAATTATGTATGGCGACCCAGTTTGAGGAGCTGGAGGTGGGTCAGGTAAGTGATGGAATGAGGCCTTTCTTTTAACGCACCTGGAAGTAATTGACTGAGAATGTATGGAACGGGAAGGAAAATTGGAGTAGGTATACTAAGAGTAGGTGCACACCGTTAATTTTTCGTCGGCCGATAGTTTAGTCGGGCAGTTGATCAGTATGGGCATGTATGGAAGTGCGCACACAACGCCGAATAGATTTGGCCGATTCTTCATACAAATTAAAATCGGGCACAACTATCGGCCAACTAAAAATCAACGGTGTGCGCCTATACTCTTAGGCTCGATTCGACCAAACTAAACTTTTATCAGGGAATAACCGGCACATTGACAGTTTCAGTATGGGAAATATGTCAAAACTGACGATTTATTCTGAGATTAATATTTACTCTTGTTTGGTCGAATCCACCCTTAATAAAAATAGATATTTTTGATACAGTAGTCTTTAGAGAAATGCTAGTTTATCCCAGCATACATCCAAACACAATTTAGCAGTTTCCGGCGTACCCCTGACACTCGCACAACTAGTTTCAAACTCTAGTTGGATACTCGTGGTTTCATTACAACTTGTAACTCTATATGCATTAGAGTTTAGAGCCCAAAATGTAGCCTATTTACCAGCTTAAAGTCCTAGAGGTGAACTGAACGATAAAAAATTAAGGCATAATTATCATAAGAAGCAGTTTATAGCGCTATAAAGTTATCGCGATACTTAGATAATTTACAAGAAGACAGAAGTTAGGGGCATCACTAGCTCAATGGTTTTACCTGGCAAGCAAAGTGAGGACTTGAAATTATGTTCCACAAATAAACGTTTAGCGTGAAACCAACAATCGTTACTAGGAAAATAATACTAGCTTTTGCCCACGGCTTCACCCGCGTGAAATTTACTGTCACAGATCGGCATAAATTATAGTCTATAAGTTAATCTGGATTACAAACAATAATACTGTAAAGTTTCAACAAAATCCGTTTAGTAGTTTTTGCGTGAAAGAGTAACAAACGTCCAGACATCCAGACATTCAAACTTTCGCATTTATAATATTAGTGGATTAGTGGGATGAAATAATAACGAATGTGGTGTAGGTATTTGCGTGTATTTCAGTATTTCATAGCTTTCAACAATGACGCCATGATCAAGGGCGTTTGTTTACCAGGAACTGTGAATCAGCCCTTTGGCGAAGGGAAATGGTCCCCCATAATATATTGCATGGGACGCTTGAATCATGGTTATGGTGATTATTTATCATGAAAATGTTACTTTGTTATGACTACTGCATTATTCTTTACCTACTTAGCTCTCATAGGCACTAATACATAACAAGGGACGAGTGGTATTTTTTTTTTCAGTCAGTTTCAGCTAAGTTAGGATAGAAGTGCGTATACAAATACATTTCAAGCAGTCTAATTAAAAGCCTAGATTACTTTTTACTCTTAACTACCCCTCATACATTAGTTCTGAGATGAAAAGCAGTGCAGTTTCTTCCGTGGACCATTTTACTAGGCACTACATTCCATTGCGGCAAGACTATCTAAGTTTTGAAACCGAAGCACTGAAGTACTGCGAGTTTAGTATTTGGAAGCAACTACAGTCCGCAACATTAGTTCTCTTGTCTACTATTCGTATTATAATATTACTACTAAATGCCATATTTTGTCTGTTTTAATCTTTCACGCTCATAAAATTGATTCGATTTAGGCAATAAATATACCTATATTTGTATACCAAACCCTGTGAAAATAACGAATAAATAGTTTATGCCGGTTTAAGAAAGGGGGGAAGGACGACAAGTCTTTATTTCAGACTAAAATTGACACATGTGAAGCCGCGGACATAAGCTATTGTGCATACTTATCCTAAACTAGCGGCCGCCGGCGACTTCGTACGCGTGGATCCCGTTTTACCCCCTTAGGGGTTGAATTTTGCAAAATCCCGTCCTAGTGAGCAACGTTCTAAAAGGAACCCCCATGCAAAATTTAAGACTCCTAGCACTTGTAGTTTCTGAAATTTCATGATGAGTGAGTCTTTTTTTTTTTTTTTTTTTTTNATGCGTACTTGTAACGGTTTTGATTGAACAAACTATTGCAGATGATATGATTTTTCATTTGGCAACTCTACTTTGGCAAATAAAGTATTAAAATTGAACTATACTATGTAAGTTATTGAATGTCAATCAATATTGATAGCGAATCAATCAAAAATACTATAGTAAATTAATTTATAAGATTGAGTAAACTTAAATCATCAAACCATGGCATATTTTGCTATGGCTCTAGTCTGTCTGTTACTGAGTTTTATTTATTTGTAATTTTCAACCTATAGAGATTTCTAATAGAAAATAGGCAAAATAAACAGTAAAAGATTGAAATTAAATGGCGTAATGAATATTTCTAAGCTTTTGGTAATAAATATTGTTTATGGGGCAGCAAGGTTCTGGAATGGAGGCCACGTACCGGAAAACGCAGCGTGGGACGTCCACCCACAAGGTGGACCGACGACCTGATAAAGGTAGCGGGAAGGCGCTGGATGCAGGCCGCTACCAACCGTGCGATGTGGAAGTCATTGGGGGAGGCCTATGTTCAGCAGTGGACGTCCTGTGGCTGAAATGATGATGATGATGATGATTGTTTAAGCTGCGTGTTTTAAATCATTCTCTGACAATTCTACTTATCGCGCGTAAAGCCGTGCCCAGAAGGTAGTAAATAAACAAATAAAGCTGTAACCCTAGCTGATCGCGATGTATCGAGCACCAGGGGCACTCGTTAGCGCGCTGCGATATGTCCCGCTTCTCCCTCTGGCTCAAGTGTTCGTTATAATTATAGCTTGTGGATATAAAGTGCTCATGTCATGTAGAGGTTGTGTGATTTCCGTGTCATACGTATGTTAGGTACAGACAGACACTGACAGTAAAAATTAAACACTTTGAAACCCTGATATCGTTTTCAGTGGTAAAAGCTTTAAAGTCTACGTATGATACATTGTTAGCAGTCTAAAAGATTTTAACAAAACTTAAACAATCATACAGCCATAATCTCAATCGCTGCCTTGCAATTGGAGTACTTCACTAGCTCCAATTGCAAGTGCATTCCAATAGCACTTATTTATAACTAGCTTTCCGCCCGCGGCTTCGCCCGCGTGGAATTTTGTCTGTCACAGAAAAACTGTATCGCGCGCGTCCCTGTTTCAAAAACCGGGATAAAAACTATCCTATGTTCTTTCCCGGGACTCAAAATATCTCTATGCCAAATTTCATTAAAATCGGTTGCGAGGTTTAAGCGGGAAAGCGTAACAGACAGACAGACAGACAGACAGACAGACAGAGTTACTTTCGCATTTATAATATTAGTTGGGATAAAAAATAGGAACGATTTTGCAACTAACATGTTTAAATTTGATGTGTGCACAAAAATAGTAATTTTGATTATATCAATAAGTAGTAGATATTATTTTCATCCAAAGTTCTGTTCTCTGTTTCCAGGTAGAACTCACCCTATTTTGAAGCCTATTAGCATGTTCCAAAACCACGTAATCATCAAGTCAGTAAGTTGGTCTCCACCGCAGGAGTAGGTACGACCCTCTTTAAGGTATACATGCTGAATTTAGACTAACACACATATTGTTTTAAACTTTCATGGATACTAACAAAATTATTATTACTGACGGGATTGCTACCATGTACCTTAATTTTGAGTTTCAAATATTTCGACACTGCTGCAAGCGCCATGGTCACGGAGTAACTGAAGAAACTTGCGGGTGAGATTCAAAATTAAAGTACATGGTAGTAATCCCGTCAGTAATAATAATTTTAACACATACATTTCAAACTGAGTTAATACCGCAAAATGATATACCTACCCCATGTTTTATTCTGAACAAAATAACTCCAAGAAATCCATCCGAGAGAGACATCAACATGACATTATTGTTAATCCCGCAGACGGCTCGGCTTTGTAACTGTCAAACTTCGGCGGGATGGCTAAACTTAAGATTTGATTTCTTGGAGATTCTTTGGGAGTCGCTTGTCAATCGGTATTGTGCTCGGAGTTTAGGGTTTGATTTAGTAAAGTTACGAGTACACAAGTTTTGAATCACATTTTCTTATGAAGTCACTCTTTACTTATAGCTTTTTAATGTAATAACACATTTTTCATCGAAAATGACAGATATTTTAAACTAGCTTTATCTCGCGGCTTCACCTGCGTGAAATTCAGCTTGTCCCAAAACTTATTGTTTTAAAATTTAAAATAGGTATCAAAATACGATTAGTATTTTTGGGTGATAAGCACAACAACCTTATTGTGTAAAAGTTTGTGAATACCTACTCGTATTATGTACCTGAGAAATTCGTGATATTATAATTTTCTTCCACTTTAAAATGTCAAATTTATACATTGATTTATTTACTTATCATCATTAATAACGTTTGCCCTTTTCTCGCCCTTTTCGATCTAGTTATCACCTTCAGTATTCCAATCTAAGATAAGGCTCAACCGTCGTTTAGACCCCACCTTTCACTATTTACCGTCCCCAGATAAGCATATATATTCACCGGGAATCGAACCTGCGACCTGTGAGCACGCACAATAGTAGGTAACGCGGCGATCCCAAGTATTCACCTCAATGGGTATTTCGCCAAAAATGGTCAATTTTGCCTAATTTCCTTGGCACGAATTTTATTTTTGTTTTTAACTATTTTTAGTTTCCCATTGCATTAAGTAGTAAAAACTAAGCTAATATATCTAGAAGGGGTGTCATAATTCGTTTTAGAAACAAAGTTATGAGGTCATAAATTTTTGGTAGCCAAGGAAATTATTATAAATATTTTTTTCTCTAAGTTTTCTTCTGGGGTTTGCTTTTTTTTTGTTCGACCTATTTTTGTGTACTTTTGCAAGCAAACATGCCAATGAATATTATATAATTACGACCTTTTTACACAACTAAGGAAGATAAATGCAGTAGATTGAGTTAAAAGTTAAAAACAAGTTTTTCTATATCTATTCTCATACCTATTTCTTAAAATGTAAATTTTAAACTTATTCCAATGAAGAAATACTCAAAATTTGACTTTACGCCGAATTATTAATGATCTTTTATAATTTCCTAGGTCATTTTATGCCACGGAAAACAAGGAAATTAGGACCAAAGAAATTAGATTTATGCCTAAAAGACACCACAGACAAAAACCTATTTACCCTATGCATTTACTATTTAAATCATGGGTTTACCCCTACAGAAACTACATTTGTGTAAATAAACAATAAAATTAATCCATTGTTTAGTTGCAAAAAAACGTCCAAAGAAATTGACTTTTTAGTAAACAAAAACCCAAGGAGGGACCTATTTATGCGATTTGTCGCGAAACTGATCAACGACGTACTGTCCTGCCTCAATGGCCTCTTGGGATGAAATGGCCGAGTGTAGTGGTGCAGTGCATTACATTCTAAGTTTTTTCGTTTCGTTACAACAATGGTCGAAACGAAGACCCANTTAGCATATATATTCACCGGGAATCGAACCTGCGACCTGTGAGCTCGCACAATAGTAGGTAACGCGGCGATCCCAAGTATTCACCTCAATAATAATTTCAAATGCGATAGTGGAGTGACTCTACTGGGACTAAAACGAGACGAAGGGACTTATTTATTTATTAAATATACCTATATAATAGTAGAAAAAAAATATATTTTTNAATATATTTTTTTATTTTTTATTCATGTCAAAGCAGGTATTTGACCGCAATCGCACCTGGTGCTAAGAAAGATGCCAGATGTCTAGGATGGTACATATCTGCCCTGTAAGTGCCTATTCATTCTCGTTTTTATCTAGGCTTATCAAACAGATATGTTCATAGGTGAAAAAAATAATATTTTGTGGGAATCGAACCTAACATGACCGAACTCTTGCTTAGTTACCAGGATCGTAAGTCTAAAATAGAGAATCACTGGTCTCAACGCGACATTTTGTAGCAAATCGGTACTTACTTATATCTTGACGTTTCGGCTGGGTTAATACAGCCGTAGTCTATTTTAGATTTACAAACTTGGTTCTGTACGTTACTACCTCGGTTGATTTTTTGCGAACAAGTAATAAATAAGTAATATAGGAGTTACAGGGACGGCAATATGGACTGTTGGGACAGTTGCGTAAGTGGGACACTGCCCCATCACTATCCACGTGAGCAACTATGAACAAACGGATTCAAATGGTGTGCCAGCCCTTTCTAATGCAAACAAGTGAGAAATACCGCGTTCGTTGGAATTCATATTTACGTTCAATAGAGATCTGTGGCTATGTCATCGGTAATTGTATACCTTAGTTCTTTAGAAATTTCCCTAAATGTAAACAAATATGGCCAACTGACATTGTCAAATTTTTAGTCTATGTCAGTTGATCTACTAGTGATGCGACAAAATCTCTCGTTAATCGCAATTCTGTAAATGTCATTTACGGACTGCAACAGACTATTATTAGATTTTTAAAGATCGTTTGTATAATTACTAAGATCAATCCCTCTTCTGATTGATGTTGAGATCAGTAATGTGATCGTCAAAATAGGATCTTCTTAATCAAAGAAAATTTAATTTTCCCTTTTTTATTTGTTTAGGAAATATAATTTAAATTATACTGTGGGTCTAGACAAAGTGCACAATAAAATCGTAAACCAGTCGAAAAGTGGTCGAAAGGCCTTTTTATGTGACACTCGTCTGTATAATAAAGCTGAATTCAAAGACTTCTTCACAAAGTGAAGTGTGTTGTTGCATTCAATGAAGAAAAAATACATTGTTGAATATAACCTCGCTTATATTTTATTTTAAATTAATATTATCAAAGTAATTGGTAATTGAAATAATTGAATACTTGAAATAAAATCGATAAAATTTACAGATTTATTATCTATGAATATTGTCTATGACTTACAGATTTTCCAGAGATAGGACCTAAACTTAAACGTCAAATGTCGACTTGACATTTTAACATGAAGCACAAATTTTCACCATTTTCTATGTTATGTATCTATTTGTGGTGTCTCAATTTGTGTTGTCTTTTTTGTTATAGGTACACAAATAATAATTTTGCTTATTATTAGAAACGTTAAATATTTTTGTTTTTTGTAAACCCTGTTACTTTGTCAAAACTGTTTACGTGACATTGGCGAAATCATGGTTCTCAAAACCAAGCCGTTGCCATAAAAAAAGAAGAAGAAGAAGAATTTTCACCATCCGAATATTTTGTTAAAATATTTTGTTTTCAATGTTAGATTTCATATTTGTTTCATCATGAGAATAAAGTTGGTTTCATGAGCTTGTGAAATAATGTGTATGATATTAAGAAAACGTGAGTATTATAGTGTAATTGTGTGCACAAGTGTTTGTTTACATCGATGGAAAATTCTAAAGAATTTAGGATTAGACTTTTTATTTCTAGCTTGAAGACATTATTTGCACGCTTCTGTTAGCCTTAGTGGAGCTGGTCAGGTCGGTGGATTTGATTCTAAATGGGCTAACGTAGCATTAAAAAAATTGACTTCAAGAATTGTTGTCTTATTGACGCTGACATGAAAAATCTCATTGGAACATTTTAAGATGGTAACAGAAAGTCTGTGTAGCTCAGTGTTCGTTCGTTCGTTCATTTCAGCCAAATGAAGTCCACTAAGGCCTCCTCCAAGGTTTTCCACAATGTTGTTCAGTATTACCATTACAAAACTAGATACCTGGTAAGCAAAATTACCTGGACCTGAGTCCTACTAACCTATGACAAAACATGTAATATTATGTAGACGAGATAGTGACAATGTTACCTAGAGTTGTTTCGATGTCAAAGAAATTCCTGTGATTTTTCAATGTGTACCTACTCATTTTTATTAAACATCCCAGACTATAAACCACTTATGGGGCTCACCAAAATAAAAGGGATGCTTGTAAAAATGAAGGCACTCAAATAAAAAGCGCAATAAATTACCGGGACGGGGGCGACGTTGACAAATGTCGACTTTGCCAAGGAATTTTATGTCCTCAGAAACTCAAGCATAGGTTGCTAGATTGTAACAAAAAGCTTTTGTCAATTTTGTCACCAAAGTAAGACGATAATGGATAGCAGCAGGTATGCTACGTCTTACTTGAAGTGCCTGTTTTTGAAGGCTCGAGCGAACAAACACTACCTACACTATATTTTATTGTAGTCTCAATAAGGATTTAGGGACTAAATTTTTTTTTTCTAACGTGGAGCAAGGTTCTGGAGTGGAGGCCGCGTACCACGTAGCCATAGGAGTTCCACTGCTGAACATAGGCCTCCCCTAATGCTTTCCATGTTGCCCGGTTGGTAGCGGCCTGCGTCCAGCGCTTCCCTGCTACCTTTATGATGTCATCGGTCCACCTTGTGGGTGGACGTCCCACGCTGCGTTTTCCGGTACGCAGCCTCCATTCTATTATTTATTTTATATTCATTAGGTGATTGTCTAACAAAAAAAAAGATTCCATATTTCGGAAGAAATGTTAAGCCGTTGCCATAATAAAGCCATGTCAGAAACCAACGGGACACACAGTCTGACACCCTAGCTATTATTATTACAACCCACGCAATATAAGATTTATTTTTATAATATTGTTATGACTTGCTTATTGAATACTAGCTTTCCGTCCGCGGTTTCGCCCGCGTGGAATTTTGTCTGTCACAGAAAAGCTTTATCGCGCTTACCGGTTTTTGAAACAGGGGTCCCTGTTTCAAAAACCGGGTTAAAAATCTATCCTATGTCCTTTCCCGGAACTCAAACTATCTCTATGCCAAATTTCATCAAAATCGGTTCAGTGGTTTAGGCGTGAAAGCGAGACAGACAGACGGATATGTACCATCCTAGACTGCATCCCACTTAACACCAGGTGCGATTGCGGTCAAATACCTGCCTTGTCTAGCATAAAAAAAAAGACAGAGTTACTTTCGCATTTATAATATTAATAAATAGATTATTATGACTTGCTTATTGAACTTAATCTCAGCTAAGCTTATTATTTTCCTCTAAAGGTGTGGGATTAATAGCGAACTAGAAAATAGATTAATCTAATATCGAGTTGTTGTTACCTTCATAAATAATATTCCACGGGCACAAAATGTTCGTGAATTGATTATTGGAAAAGTTTTGGTAATGAAGAACGAGATACATATTGGGTGTTTATAAAGTAAATAAGGATTTTAATAATAATAACAGTAAAAAGAACAAATTAAAAATAAGAAAGAAAAGATGCATAAAACCGTAATAATAAAAACGATTATTGCTTTTTACACATAAAAGGAATTACAAAAAACAAAATTACATTATAAGCTTAAAATAACTTATATGCTAAAAGAAAAAGCAAATGAAAATTTTATGTAATCAAGGTGTAATAAATGTCAACAAAACCAATAAGTAGGTGTATACTTTAAAAGAAGTAATAGTATAGTACGCAGAACTGACGGCCGATGGGGCAGCAAGGTTCTGGAGTGCAGGCCATGTGCCGGAAAACGCAGCGTAGGACGTCCACCCACAAGGTGGACCGACGACCTCATAAAAGTAGCAGGAAGGCGCTGGACGCAAGCCTCTACCAACCGGCCATTGTGGAAATCATTGAGGGAGGCCTATGTTCAGCAGTGGACTGTGGCTGAAATGATGATGATGATGATGATTTATAAAGCCTGGTCCGTGAGCACGTAGAATTTTGTCCAATGACCCCAAGCTACCCATCCTTATCGCTTGCGCGTAATTATATTGCTGTCGCGACTGTGCGACGGGCGCCCGCAGTGAGTGTGCGAGTGCGACAGCAACATAATTAAATAAAAAGATCCAGTAATAAAATAGATTCGTTTATTCGTACCCTTTTCAATCACCGTTTTCAGAAACGCAAATTGTCAGGAACATCAACTGTAAAACGATGAAATCATGTACATTTCATTTTTATTAAGAGAGATTATTAGCAATTTGTATTGCACAAATTACTAATAGTCCCGTTAGCCTCTCGTGTTAAGCTAAATAAGCTTGTGTTACGAGTGGGCTCACCACAATAGTCGAGCGGCGGTGGGATTCGAACCCGCGTTCCTTAGATCTCGAGTAGTATCGTCGTAGCTATGTATATTACAGTTCGCTTGTAAAATTCGTTTCACGTAAAACACTTTAATCGTCCTTAATCCGTATAATAGCTCGAATCACCATTTACAAAAATGTGAACGCAACTCCGGCCTTATCTGGAGCGTAATAACCAATAGGGGCTTATCCCCTGTAATTTCTGCCAACCACTAACGGGCTTCGTTATGCAACCGGCAGATTACAAGACGACTGTCTGGCAGACGGACTTAATAGAGTGAATAGTCGTGTGGGGCATCGCATTGGTGGGTGGGACAAGTTACAGGTGGATAAACTGGTATAAAATTATCCTAAGTATTCTTACCTGGGTCTTAAATTGTCTAGAAACCAAATTTCATTAAAAGTATGAAAGAGTAAGAAACATTAATCTATCGATTTCCACACACTTTCACATTAAATCAGTTGGATAGCTCATGTCCCCTTTAATCAATATCTTTGCCTTATTGTTAGTATGATTTGGTACTCTCTTCAGTCATCTTTCTTCCGTTTTGTAACGGATCGACTTCGATAGTGTTGTGAAAGTCTTATATTTTTCTGATTGAATTCGTTGCGGATTCCTAGACATAAGTACGTTCTCCAGGTACCACTCAATTTTCGATGGTTGGGTTTAAACCCTGGCTGTTACATTAAAATACTCATAAATGAGAGAGAGTGTCAGACATTAAATTCCGGTAACAACACTCACTATTTGTTTCATTGGTATTTGCCTTTTACTTGATCTATATCTATAAAAGAGAAAGGTCACTGATTGACTGACTCACTCATCATGAAATCCCCGAAACAAGTGCTAGGAGTCTGAAATTTTGCATGGGGGTTCCTTTCAGAACGTAGGTGCTCACTAAGACGGGATTTTGCAAAATTCAACTCCTAAGGGGGTAAAACGGGATCCATTCGTACGAAGTCGCGGGCGGCCGCTAGTAATAAAACAGTCTCATCCATAGTTGGTCGAAATAAATGTCTAGAATGAAACTGCTTGTTCTCGTGAATTGCTGCCACATTTCTACTGTAACTTTCTAGCGAGTCGTAAGTAATAAACGTTTTTATTGTTTATTGCTCGTAAAAGATGCACTTACACTAAACTATTTTGCACTGCATAATATTATGGCGGTGAGTTTAAGTGGTACACTATGTTTTCAAGTGTTATGAACGTATTCGTAACAATAATAGAAATGGCGAATAAGCACATGGAGTCATAGAGTAACACCCGTATTCACAAACGATACTTGCTTAAGTGAAGTCGAACGCACAGCGTTGATTAGAGCTCTGTGATTGATTCGCGCTTAAGTATTGTTTATGAATACGTTTTTGGGACCCTGTGCGTTCACGCGCACTGTGAGACCGCATAGTAATGTTTGTGAATACTGGTGTAATTTATTTTGGTACTTAGCCATTTATGTAGAGTTGTGAAAGATTTTGTGTAATTTTAAAAGTTGTCGGGTTTTTTTTGTCATAAGACAAAGTTTAAAACATTTCAAGCATCTTAATGTGAATTAAATTATACAGGTTTTAACGTGATAATCTTAATATGATAATATCATGTTCCACCGGTTTCTGAAGTTTTAGATAGTTATGTCGTAAAATGAAACGCTATGCAACAAATAAATACCTGATACCAATTATAAATTGGTTAACAATTGTGAGTGAAACCGAAAGTTGTAGTTAACCTGTCAGATAATTTCCTGATCGTCTGTTAGGCACTTTTTTTTTAAGATTATTAGCAATTGCACAAATTACTAATAGTCCCGTTAGCCCCTCGTGTTAAGCTAAATAAGCTTGTGTTACTAGTGGGCTCTCCACAATAGTCGAGCAGCGGTGGGATTCGAACCCGCGTTCCTCGGATCTCGAGTCGGCCAGTCCGACCCATTTACCGTTCGGCTATCGTGGCTCTGACTTTATCAGCAGGTGTTCAAACAGATCCTCAGTTTTGTCCTCAGCGTCCTCTCGCATATTCCACGTGGTTATAATCAGTTAACCACTCGTAAATAGAATAGAATAGAATAGAATAATTGTTTATTTAAACTTGGCGTGAACTCGCTAACAATTTTCGCAAGCGGCCCGAAGTTACCTCCGCCTGTGTGTCCAACTGCTTACGGTGTCCCGGCTTAGCGCATAAATTATGCATTCGTTTTGGGGTTTAGTGATGTTACGATAACACCTGTTTCGAAATTATCGACGTTTTCCTTCGAAAATCTAGTAGACTAAGGCTGAGTTGCACCACCTATTTTTGACAGTAACTATGACGATAACCGGTGTTTTTTGTATGGCATTTGACAGATTTTTGACGTTTGTTAAAGTAAGATGGTGCAACCCAGCCTAAGAAAGGTTTAGTTTTTTGTCTTAAGCCTCTATCAGTTATTTTATCGTGGAATCCTTAATACAAGTGAGAGCAACAGATATTAAAGTTTTTTAGCAGAAAGCTTTCATTTAGTAACAAATCATGTTATAGGAGTCTACAACTTTTGATAATACTCAAAGTTGATAACTCAAAATGTTATACAGGGTTTTAGGTAAATGGGTATAAGCCGACGCCATGTTAACATGTGAATATAAATGGCATGGTGAAGTCAGAAATTTGATAATAATATCATCATTTTATTTTTTTAATTTGCATTCGTTCGTTCGTTCGTTTCAGCCGAAAGACGTCCACTGCTGGCGAAAGATTTTTTTTATTTGCATACAAAATAAACATTTTAATATCGGATTTGTATGAAAATTTAAAAAATTAAAATGATGATAATATCGATTTTCTGAGTTCACCATACCATTTTTAAGCACATGCTAACATGGGCTAGTGTCGGCTTATATAAACCCATTTCCCTAACACTCTGTATAATTCCTTTTAAGAAGCCTGCATGTCGAAATAATATGAGATTTTGTTCCAGAGTATTGAATGTTTATTATTTTGTCGATATTTTTATCGATACTTCTTCCGCCATCACTGACACTTGGGTAGTCTTGCAAACTGTTTGTCGTGTATTTGTTGGGAATGAAATCTTGTAATTGTTATCAGCGTCCGGGCAGAAGTGCTTGTTATACATAAATTAGTAATTAACGTTTGGCTACTGACAAGTGACAACGCCATTTTTGTGGCGGAGTTTTGGGCTTACGCTGTGTAGGTTTGTTGTCGACACGACAAGAAGAAGTAATTAACATTTAGCCCAGGCGCAGACCATTGATTTATCGTCGGCCGATAGTTAAGTCGGGCAGTTGGTCAGTATGGGCATGTATGGAAGTGCGCACATAACACCGATTTGATTTGGCAGATTCTTCATAAAATTTAAATATGAAATTCTACTATTCCATTCACATGTACATATAATAAGATGTTCCATTTAAAAATGTTATTGCAAAAAAATACAAATAGTTACAAAATATGAACTCGAGGTATGTTGAAAATAGTCGGCTACAAAACTGTAAAATTTTGAAAGTTTGAAATTGCGTAACTTTTAGAATTCGAACTGCTCTCCAAAAACAAAACATGGTCGGAAAGAGTGTAGAATTTCCCTAAAGGAAAAGGCTGATTTCTCTAACTACAATGTCCTAACCAAATGAGGGCTATCGTTTTTATACCTAACAGTTGGCACCCCTGGCGATTGACAGGACCTTACTCTACAGTGGCGCCATCTTGATGAGTGCAAATGCGATAGTCCTCCTACCACTTTAGCGGTCACCAGCTGGCGCCACTGTCTTTGCTACTAGCAAGTGACAGGACCTTACTCTACAGTGGCGCCAACTGGTGAGCGCTAAAACGATAGCCCTCATTGGGACCAAAGTGAGTTTCCAATATACGTGTATGTAGCCTAATGAGACCAAACATATACATTTATACAGGGTGGCCAGGGAAATGACGTTCAAAGCTAAAATTTTAATTCCTTACATCGAGGTGTATCTAAATCTCCGAGATAGGAGTTTACCTACTTTGTGATTTATCCTAAACTATCACCTATGGTTGGTTTTTTCAATTTTTTTTCTCACTGGCGAGCACTTGTAGTTTGTTTTTACTTACTTACGCTAGAGAATCTTCCAGAGTGAAAAAATCCAACCATATAGCGGATAGTTAAGGATAAATCACAAAATTAACTCTATGTCCTAAACTAAGCAAAATCGTAGAACGACATGTGGGTTATTTTATATACACCTTGATGTAAGGAATCTAAATTTTAGCTTTGAACGTCGACTCCCTGGCCACCCTGTATAAATTGACATAATAAGCGGCTATTGAACAAGTGCTCCCATTCACATAGGACAGAATCAGTGAATCAGAGTAAACTTGAGTCGAGCGCTCCCTTATTTGAGTACGGACCCTACGTTTCAATTACACCCTTTGAAGCAGTGGCCTTACTGAAAGCTAGCTAGTTTAGAATTATTACTTTTTTTCAGTGTCCATGATTATTGTTGGTTTTACTAACGCTCGTTTCTTACATTGGTGTAAGAGTTGAATCGTGAGAACAAATCACGAATAAAATCATTTAAGTGGACATTCTTTACGTTCGTTTCAGCTAAATGACGTTCGCTGCTGAGTGCTGAACAAAAAGGTTTCCCCTAAGGCAGGGATGGCAAACCAATGGCACGCATGCCATCGATGGCACGCGCCACAATATTTAGGGCACGCCACCAATCACAAAATTTAACTTGTACTATCTATACCCCTCATTGATAGCATTAGGTGTTATTTGATGGCACGTCTATGACTACATCAAACATTTTTTTCGGAAAAGTGGCACGTTGAGACATAAAGGTTCGCCATCCCTGCCCTAAGGATTTCTACAATGAGCGGACCTGCGCTTCTTTCTTCAAACCGCTTAAAGCTAGTCGTATGAAGAAGCAAGCTATTTATCCAAATATTTTTTTCAAAAACTTTTGGTAGTTATGAAACTATGGCCTTACCCGCCTTATTTTACTGACTAAATAATGCAGTCCACTCCCACTTTTAGTAGTCGTCTATGTGGCTATAAATCAAATCAATCAAATCAAAATTACCTTTATTTGTGTAGACTATTTAAATTAGTACTTAGAAATGGTCAAATGCTCTTAAGGGCCTATACATGTCTCATTCTTTTTTGCCCTACCAGCACTTCGAGACAAACATTTGGCAAGTGCTGAGAAGAAGCGCCGCAACAAACTCAGTCACCACTGTCTGCCGGTATATCTCTAAGCATAAGAAAATTGTAAGTTTTAGAACACACGCCCCGCTGTATGTCAAGCCACGGCCTTACTCGTCTCGTCTCTCGCTAATGTGAGAACGGTCGCAGACCACTCAGGCTTTTAGCAGTTAGCGGCAGTTAATCTGTTATGAACTTCCAGTTACCTAGAACATAATGGAGGCTGTTTTTCTAACAAATATTTAGTTAATTAACTACTTTATTATGTATTTTCTTTCTTGTTAGTTTTATGGAAGAGAGATTTTAGGCAAATTAAAAAAATGAAGACTGTATTTTGCGACGTTTTAAAGATTTGTTCGTTCGTTCCAGTCAGATGTCCAGCTGGACCAGGTCTCCCCCAAGGATTTTCTTTACGACAATAATTGGGATCGGTTGGATTTAAATATTTCTTTCTTTCTTTTTCTTTTTTCAGCCAAATGACGTCCACTGCTGGACAAAGGCCTCCCCCAAGGTTTAAATATTTACTTCAGCGAAATTGCAATATTGCAACCCAGTTCGGTTGACTTGCAGTATTGCAAGCCGTTATTTAATGACCATAAACTTTAGAAATTAATAAAGCTGGTCCTCCTAAAAACCATGTCAGACGCCTATTTCTGAAGTTGCCATTTATAACATAATGAGGATAATTCATGAGCATTTCTGCACAATCCTAAACTTCTGACAAACAGCGGACGTTTGCACGGCGTAGCATTTTCATTCCAGTTGGCAATTGAAGGTAATTAAGCCGTTTCCATGGTCTAGTAATTAGAGAATTCAATTCTGTTCCAGAGACCTATCAGGGTGGGTTAGACAAATTGAGTTTATAGGTAAAGCGCTAAAAAAAGTGTATTAAAACGCTTTCTGAGTTTGCTTGGATGCCATCTGGCATTTTATATGACTATATGTTCAACAGTAGACGACTGGACGTTCTGTGGCTGGTATTATGATGAAAAAAAAGGCTATAGATTCTCTCGCAAGCTGTCATGTACGAAGCTGAGCCATGCATGTAGTTTATTACCTATTAGTTATTAATATAAGCATCTTCCTCGCGCTCGAGTTCAAACCTAATTACCGTAGCGGCCGCCAGGTGCCGGCGGACATGCTACGGGGCCTTATTAAGGAACCACTTAGTGTCCATATAGAGGTACGATATATCTAGTGTCCTTACTCAGGTACAGACGATAGCACATTAGGCTGAGCTGTAAAGCATCTTATGCTGTGGAGATATGAGCTATCTTGCAACAAATGTAGAGTCTGGTGAGACTATCACGTGACTATTGCTTGTTGAGAAATCAGTAACCGCCTCTGTGGTCTTGTGGTAAGACCACCTGCTTCAGACGCAGAGGTCCCGGGTTCGATTCCCAGTGGGGGCAGAATTTTCTATTCGGTTTGGTTGGTCCAAGTTGTTCCAAGTCCGCCTGGCTAGCTAACACCATCTTACCTAAGTCTGTTGCCATAACAACAATGTTAACAGCATTGTTGTGTTTCGGCAGTTAGAGGTATGATAGCCAGTTCCTCCGTGGTTAAGGATTCTGGGTGAAGCTCGCTTCCACCTTCGGCCTAAACATCACTTACCATCAGGTGAGATACAGGCCAAGAGCTTCCTCGTTGTGGTTAAAAAAGGAGCAAAATCTACTTATTATGATGATGAACAATTTTAAAGATAGGATCAATGTTGACAACGAGAAAATGTGCTTTTTGATACAAAAAGTTGTTATCGATCCAACCAAAATGTATGATAATGCGAATATTTCAAAAGCGTTTAATATAAGACTTTATAAAGTCTGAAAAAACTAATGGTGTTTTGGATGAGGCACTTGATCTGTTGAACTCGTATCTCACAGGCAGAAAGCAAAAAGTTTGTATTAATGGAACTGAGTCTTCTGGAGCACCTCTTACCATGGGTGTGCCACAGGGATCGATATTGGGACCTTTGCTATTTCTTATTTATATTAATGACCTTCCCTACTTTGTAAAAGATCTATGTGATATTGTGTTATTTGCTGATGACACATCTCTCATTTTCAAAGTTGATAGAGGTAAAGTAAACCTTGATGATATAAATGACACACTCTCACAGGTTTTGCATTGGTTTACTGTTAACAACTTATTGTTAAGGGGGTCCTGCACAGAATCCTTAAAATTGACATATTTTTAAATGACGAGTGCTCTGCGATTAATGGCTTAAATACATCAAAGGAACTTGTGTAGGGTAGGCCAATCCTTGATCTAGGTCGCCGCCTTTTCGAAATTTTAAATAAATACGTAAAAAATTGATAAACAACATTTAAAATGGTGACGTATGGAAATTTTATTTCTTCGAGAACTTTGTTAATTTAACGTATGAAGCAATAATTCTTATATGGAAATGTTCAAATTAATATTTTGAAGGTCGCCCCCTTTGTCGTTTTTGGTATTAATGCATTGATATTGAGAATTTTTGATTTTCCAAAAAAAACTTTGCCGTGAAGAAATCAACAGGCGTTTTGCTTTANTAATTTATTCACAGAAGGATTTACAACAACAACTTTAGGTTACTGGTAGTTCCCAAACTAGGTAATCCTGTCTCTTGGGAACTGGAGTTGATAGTTTGCTGTGTTTTACGGTTGTACGATTACTTTAAACTGCACAGGTACTGGCAAAAGTGAATTTATTGGGTGCATAAGGTGTGTGTGGTGTGTGTGTGTGTGTGTGTGTGGGTATGTAAGAGAGAGCTTTTAAGCTTTAAACTTCAACTTTTGAACAAATTCCATGAGACGTAGTTAGTGGTATGAGATAAATGTAGAGTTTTTAATAGGGATGTGATATTTATCTACCGATTGGGCTCGATACGAGCTGCCATGCCATTAGTAGACAATGCCTCTGGAGATAATACCTACCTCATTAGTCAATAGCGGTTAGGTAATATGTAAAGGCAAGCCGCATCAATGTGTGCTTTCTGAGTCGATACAACTACTAATCCATAGAGGCTTAGTATTAATCCATTTTGCTCTTAAAACTACTGGCAACATCCACCACATCATTAAGGCATCGATTTGCAATGACAATTGAGCTTGCAAAAACTTTGGTGACATAGCTCGTAGAGACGATGACCGTTAGGACAGGAAAGTTCTCGAGTGGCGACCACGGGCTGGAAGACGTAGCATGGGCAGGCCTCCTACTAGGTGGACCGGCGATCTGGTAAAGGTCGCGGGAAGAGCCTGGATGCGGGCAGCGCAGGACCATTCATTGTGGAAAACCTGGGCGAAGCCTTTGTCCAGCAGTGGACGTCATTTGGCTGAGACGAAAGAAAATTTGGTGATAATCACATAATGAAAACACAAAAAAAATGTCCTATCTAGATATGGAACCTCTCCCGATAACCTCTTAACTTCCCACGGAAGCATTATCCTATAACGATAAACATTGAATTTTATCGATATCTCCACGCATCACTATCAGGCGTCGATATCCAGGCGCCATGTTTGGAATGCGGGAATTCCCGGAACGGCTGAATAGTTCGCAACAAAGGCTTGCACATTACACATTTCCAGGAAACTGTTTGCGATACCTGATCCAGAGGTATTAAGCGTGCTTAATTCTGCTTTATGGATGAAATATTTAATGCAAGTTTTTGAACAAGTTCTGTAAATACGTTAAAATTATAGTATAACTCAAAAGTGACTGACTGACTGACATATAGTGATCTATCAACACACAGCCCAAACCACTGGACGGATCGGGCTGAAATTTGGCATGCAGGTAGATGTGATAACGTAGGCGTGCGCAAAGAAAGGATCCACGCGTACGAAGTCGCGGGCGGCCGCTAGTTCATTCATATAACACCCACTTCTGTCGCAACTCAGCTCAACTGTACGTTAGCTATATTTCGCAGCAGCTACATAAGTACAGTGTATTGTGCTAAGAGCTACAAATTGATGGCAAACATTAGGGAGGCAGCTGCAGCTCTTGCAAAAGTGAACACAACAGTGCATTATTAGTTTTATAAAGTGGAGGGTGTCACAATGTTGGATGTACTTAACTACTTTAATCTTGTGTAGACAACATAATATTGTGTTATCTTTAATCTGATTGTACCCCTCGGTGAAAGTCTAGACATCTTGTTCCAACTTCTATTATGTCAACTTCATAGTAATCTTGTAATATACTTAGGTAGTGTACATACAAAATGTCAGACTCTATTTTTCGTCAATATGGCAACAATCTACAGCTAAAGTTTAAATGCTAAAATCTGGAAACTTAATTAAAATCAAAATTCTGCTTAAATTAATTATTAAACGACAAATAATTTGATAAATAAAAAAATAAAATAAAAATCATTTATTTTCAGACAAAAGTAGTCCATAGTTTGGTTAGTAACAATTTGAACTTAGAGACTATATTAGTAGAGTTAGTAACAATGTTCTTAGAAATATTATGTTAGTCGTACATCATGGGTTCTGTATATTGACTCTTTAACTATGGAACTTATGGACTCTTTAACGATTTGATGCCGACCATAATATTGTCAACTTAGATCAGCACTATGCTGGCCGTTTGTTCAAAATAATGTTAAATTCAATGGATTCAATTGTTTTTTAAAATCCTGATGCATCCTACTTCTTCATCGTTTCCCTACTGGTTCCCATAATCCAATTAGTAAATAAATGATTTGAATTCCGAATTGACGGAATTTATAGGGCCCGAAAAAGTCTAGAACACAGGTAATAAATAAGGAAATTCACGAGGAAACTATCGGTCGTAAATCTTCGGAGGCTAGATAAATGTTAGGGCCAGCCGGAACTACTTCCTGGACTCAGGTTTGGCTTGTTTGTACCGATAGCAGAAACATGATGCAATAATATTTGAATTTGAGCTCACAGTTTCAGTTGGTAAGAATAAAGATACACATAATGTTAATATCGGATCAGATACTATCAGTAATCATCATCATCAATATCACTTCAGCCACAGGACGTCAACTGCTGAACACAGGCCTTCCCCAATGATTTCCCAATTGGCTGATGATCAGAGGCCTGCATCCGGCGCCTTCCTGCTCCATCGGCCGTATAATTTACTGAGTTTTATTCCTTTTTTGAATCCACCAACCGGTGCAACCGGAAAACACAGCGCGGGACGTCCACCCACAAGATGGACTGACGACGTGATAAAGGTAGCAGGAAGGCGCTGGATGCAGGCCGCTACCAACCGTGCGATGTGGAAGTCATTGGGGGAGGCCTATGTTCAGCAGTGGACGTCCTGTGGCTGAAATGATGATGATGATGATGAATCCACCAAATATAAATTATATTTTGTTTCTGTAACCGCTGTTTTGTTGTCGGTACAACACACGTGCCCGATAACTTGACCCGCACAGATCAGCGCGCGCTCTATCTGCGACGCGGGCCGCATATTGACGCCCGACAGAATTCAGATGGCGGTAATACCGAATCGCATACTTATTTGTGAGTCAAAATGATTTATGAGAAGACTAGCTTTCCGCCCGCGGCTTCGCCCGCGTGGAATTTTGTCTGTCACAGAAAAACTTTACCGCGCGCGTCCCTGTTTCAAAAACCGGGATAAAAACTATCCTATGTTCTTTCCCGGGACTCAAACTATCTCTATGCCAAATTTCATCAAAATCGGTTGCGAGGTTTAAGCGGGAAAGCGTAACAGACAGACAGACAGAGTTACTTTCGCATTTATAATATTAGTTGGGATGAAGTAAATAATAAGAATGTATTTATTTACTGATATAGTAAAAAGGTTCTCAGTCAGACTATAAGAAGATCTAAAGGAATATTAGTTGGGACTGCAACAAACTCAGTCACAAATGTGCCAAATCGCTCTAATTACAACTGTATAAAAAGCAGTATTTACCTTGGAATACTGTCGTCGGTATCTACAATAATATTCCTCAGTAGGTATGTACTCCAGGTATGAACCTGTACTACACATAGGTATTCAGGGATTCCCCGAAAACTAATACCTATTTCCTTTGTCATTTCGCTTACATGCTTATAGAAAATACCTCCAACACAACCGCCTGTCCATTTAAACTTGCATCAGTTCTAAACTAACTTCCTTCATTTCAGGTAAGTACCTTCATATGAGCCGGCATTGACACGCGAACGTGGACTCTATCTACAAGATATAAGGTACGTTTTAGCTTGATATTATGTGTAAATTATCTGTTACGGAGGCTCGGTGCATTAATATTGTTTAGATTCATGCCCAACTTTGTTGGCTGTTTTGTGATGCTGCATTATTATGAGGGAACAATGTCGTTGTAATAAAGAATAATGAAGAATTCAGGGAGTTCTGAAAATGGAATTAAATTGCCATAACACTTGGCAAGTTGGTTGGGTATCGAAAAATAAACAAAAATAAGCGCTCCAAAGCTAAACAAAAACAAGCCCATTAAAAGTACATTATTTTCATATCGGTTATAGGGTCATAAATACAATAAATAAAAATATTGTTTTCTATAACATGACGCGCAAAGCTTTTACCAGCTTCTCATAAAACTAATACACGAAATTATTCCACTAACAATCTTACGTAACGTTTTGGACATTGTACGTCAAAGGCACGTACATCGCACATAATTAGAATTGAAAACATACTTTATCATGTATTTACTTATATTCAACATCAAAAATATCTTTCATCTTTCACATAGAGAGTTCTTAACTGTATTCAAAATCCCATTCACTCCACAATATGCATGTGTAACTACACTTGCGAGCAAAAGTATGGAATCACTTACATGAAGTTGTTTCCACGCGATCTTGTGTACAAACCAATTTGTTAATAACAAAAAAAGTAGCACCATTTTAAAGATTAAACTTTTAACTTTAAATTGATACCAAATTCATTTAAATCACACCAGTATTTAAAAAGATATCCCGGATGATGTAAAGAAGTAGGGAAAAAGACATGTATCAACTGTTTGATACGTCGCGAGTTGCGGCCTATTTACCCCCCATAAAAGCAAGTGTTTTCGGATTTTTGCTTTCACACGTTGATCCATACACATCTCCGCTTCTTTTGACACTTTACCTGGGATTCTACACCTTCAGAAGCAGCACAAATCATTGCACTATTGCAAGAAGGGCTCAGCCAGAGGGCTGTCGCACGTCAGCTCCACATAAGCCAGTCCTGGGTTTCGAAAGTTTTAAGACGCTTTCGGGAGACTGGTGGCTTTATCCCGAGACCAAGTTCTGAACAATGCCGGTGCACATCGCAGAGGGAAAACCGTTTTTTCATGTCAACTTCTCTACGAAATCGTCATTTGACTGGTATCGACGTCCAGCAAGAGCTCAGAAATGTTCGTAGGATAGCTGTTAGCAAGTGGACAGTTCGTCTAAGATATAAACAATAGAATTTGACTCCAAAAAGGCCTGCCACAGGCTTGAAACTGACGGCAGGTCACCGATAAGCACCGGTGTGATTTAAATGAATTTGGTATCAATTTAAAGTTAAAAGTTTAATCTTTAAAATGGTGCTACTTTTTTAGTTACTAACAAATTCGTTAGTACACAAGATCGCGTGGAAACAACTTCATGTAAGTGATTCCATACTTTTGCTCGCGAGTGTAGATCGCACCGGCTATTACCGCTGCAAACCGGTTCTTACCGCTGCAAACCGGTTTGGTCTGGAACCGCTGCGGATATTAAGCGGCAATTGTGTCCGTGTGGGTTGTATTATTGTCTGTGGTGAGGGTGTTATGGTGCCTTAATCACATATATAGCTGTTGAGGTAGTCTATGGTGGAAATGGGGTGTTTGGAATTGAGTGCTTTGACAATTGTAAGGTCTTGGAAGTAACTTTGTATTTCGATCTTTAATACTAAATACCTACTTGACGTAATTTAATAATGGAATTATTGTGTATCATGATCACAAGAATCTTTTAATATTGAAAAGTTTCTTCTGGGGGCACGGCCAAGTCACACAACATTAACTATAATAATAAAGAAATTGCAGTAAGGAACCATAGACTTGGCACGACTTTGTCTAGATTTCATTACTTTTTAGAGATTAACAAGCAGCTCCATCGAGACTTGGCTAGTTTTTTACAGAATGTTTTTGGTGGGTAAGATTTACCTTTTGTATTGGAAGAGAGTCAATGTTCTTCTACGTGTTTTTAAGCAAACTACGTCATAGTCTTCCAGCATGGTTCCAAATTGAAAACGAGATTCCTTCTTGAAAATTTGAGAAAACTTTATAATAATTTTTTAATTGACAATTACTCAGTTATTGTAATAAAGATAATGTTGAAAGGTTGGACTTTAAGAAGACAGGACTAAGATTTTACCCAGTATGTCATTATTACTTTAGACTCAACTCGCACCTCAAGTATTCCTACGTCAACTAATATGAGAACTCCAAGCCTCAAATAACTCCGCGTCCCTCCCCTCCGCAATGCGAGTCGGTGACAAAACGTTCCCGGTCCTTTCAATCCATTCACTCTCGCCCATTCACCCATTCAGTCATTCAGGCGACGGCACATTCCTAATATGATTTGAAGTCAGCTTTAGTGGGTAGACGGGCTTTTCAGTATTCTCGAATATTTTGTTGCTGAATTACGTAAAGGGTTGTTGACTTGTGATAGCGGGGTTAATCCCGAACGCTTTTAATTTGTTTGTATTTCTGATTCTGCCTATTGCCTATTGGTGTTATTTATGTGTAAAAAGGCAAAGAAAAGTCATAAGTCATCTATTTTCTGCGAATAGGCTTTTAATGAGCGCTTTAACTCTACCATTCCATAACCCACTCACTATAAGTGAAAGAATGGAGTGGAATCCTTTCTTCGGAACTCTCTCTCTCTCTTTCCGCAAGTATCCCGCAAGTGTTTATGACCTCCCAAAAGTATCTAACATAACTCGTGTAACATTTAAAACTGATTAATTGGGACTGCGAAGAATAAAATATACTTAACCCTTAATTCGGGTTACCTCCAACATATCGAATTACAAATGATCGAAAATCACAATATCGAACATGTTTCATCGAACGATCAAAATATCGAATGATCAAAATATCGAACGTTCAAAATATCGAATTAACAATTTTATGATTAATGTAAATAAAACATACCTATTCATAATAGATATACACTTTTTTTTATTTCCCACTTTAGGGTACCATAGTAAACAAGGAACCCTTACCTCCATCTTCCTATTATACTATGCAACGTAAGATCGACTTTCGATATTTTAATCATTCGATATTTTGATCGTTCGATCATTTGTAAATTTGATATGGTGGAGGTAACCCACTTAATCATAGCCAACAATGAGGTTAATACAAATATTTTCAGTATGTATTTGAGGCAATAAAATTTTACTGTAGATCATCATTACTAATTTGACTAGACCGTATTAACGTAGGGGTAGATGCTAAAATTAATAATTCTGGAACAGTTATGAATAGTATGTTCCAGCTTAAAACTTGGCAGTTGTGCCTACGAGGTTCCACTAAAATGTCTAAGTTACATACATTACGGCCAGCATTCAATTTGAAAGTGGCAATTAAGGTTCATTTGGTTCATTAATTTTCGGCGTTAATACTCTAACCCGTGTTCATATTAAGGCTTCACCATGGCCCGACAAGTAACAGCCAAATCACATAATCATAATGAATGTATTCATAGAAAACTTATTAAAACTATGGATCTACTATGAAAACTAAAATAGGTGTACCTTAAGAACTAAGTTTACCTTAAGAACGGACACTAATGCCCGTTTTCACCATCAATCCCAAATTTTTGAGTGACCCCTATGGTAACACATATCAGGTTTTTTATGGGGGTCACTTAAAAATTTGGGATTGATGGTGAAAATGGTCATAAGCTACCTATTATTTTTGTGATAATTTAAAAATAATAACATCGTGTTAAGTCTTTTTACTATTCAGAATGAAATCATTACTAATAAATGCATCATTGGGAGTCCTTTGAAAATGTGTGATACTAGAATTTTACAGTGTGATTACTATGAGTTTACGTTAGATGTGCTTGCTAGCGACTGCGTAAAAAATGACATTAAAATGTATGGACAGATTGTATAGCGCTTTCAAGAACTGAAATCTTCATAGATTTTATAGACCACAACCAACTTAAAGTCATGGTAGACACAATGGTCACACTATGTAGATGTGAGTTGGCTGTTCCTTTTGTGTTGTGCCATAGTAATATTCCCTTCACTATGAGTATGAACTGTAATACATATGGACGAGGTGGTCCATAATGTAGCTGATATTATTACCTAACTTTAATTGCTGAGAGCAGCTGGCGATAGATATAAGATAGAGTTTATATTATGTATAGTTTATTTATATTGCTTCACAGTAAATCAGTTAGTATCAAACCTTTAAAGGTACTTGTAGGTATCCAATTTTGTGATGGTAGAGTAATATTTATTTATTTACACATATAAAATAAAATAATATAAAATCATCTCTAAGAAAAAGCGATATTCTCGTGCTTTCTTACAATTTCAAAAGATCGTTCTGCCACCTTCCAAAAGTTGATGTACCCTAATTGGGTCCATATTGTATAACTGCTTAAACTGTAAGACCTGTATTGATAGCTATCAGTCATATCATAAACTGGCACGCTTTGACCTCATCAGTTTCATTTACAATCTACCTAAAAGAAAAACAAGCTCTACATAAAAATCCGCATCACAAAAAATGTTATTAAAGCAAATATTTGTATACAAATGATAACATCGAGGTTTTCATTAAAAGGCCGGTGTTATCCCGGAGCGAACCAATTCGGGGAATTACAGAGCCGCCTTTGAAGTCGAATAAGTTAGAAAACCTCGCGGGTACAGGATCTGCGCACACTTGAGACTTTGTGGATTAAAGAATCAGTCACGGTTGCTGGTTTGGATCCCGCTGGGGGCTTGTGCTACATTTTAAAAGATTTTTTAGACGGAGTCATGGACGTTTATGTAGTTTGTTCGTTCGTTTCACCAAATGACGTCCACTGCTGGACAAAGGCCTCCCTCAAGGACTTATACAACGACTGGTCCTGTGCTGCTCGCATCCATGTAGATTGTAGGTACTTTCCGTGACCTATTTATAAACATCTGATTTGCAGCTTTAATAAAAAAATCTGTAACTTTCAACCAAAAGACGTCCACGACCACGACTAGTGGACAAAAGCCTCCTCAAAAAGGACAATGACTGGTTTTGCACTTCACGTATACATTTTTATTAATGTCAGAAAAATAGAGTTGTCATTTTAAAAGCGCTTTCACATATTTTAGGCGATTTAGCAACGCGACAAACGCGCGACAGACGCGCTGCCGAAAATTTCATACCATGTGACAGCGGATGCATGCCTTCATTATAAAAACGCCGCTGCCGCGCTGCTGTCGCGCTACTAACGCCCTAATGTGAAAGCGCTCTAAGAGAACGGCGACTCGCTGCTCCCTAGCAATTATACAGGGTGATTTTGTTATCAGTATCAAAATTTTTAGGAGCGACTCAGAATTAGTAACTTAATCTATTTACGTAAAAATTTTTTTTTTCATATTTAATTATTTTTGTCCGCTACGCGCGTTTCATAGAAACATACGTACACACAGTTTACTATAAAGCTTAATAGACATAATAGTACGCGAAAATAAGCCTTAACCTTAACAAATTAAGATATGGACAGTGGACACCCGTGAATTACATTTTCAATATGTTTTCTATAGATCTTATTAAAAAAAATTTAACACTGATAACGAAATCACCCTGTTTAAATCAGTGTGCTCAAGCCCTTATCTGACCTTTCGCTGTTGATAAATAATATTATGATTACAGCTGACGTCTGAATAAAGATATCCTTGCGTTAATTAAAGAAATTAATGTCTTTAGAATGGAGGGAAGGCTTTAAATGAATTAGGAAAGTTGCCTCCGACTCTGAGTAATTCGGTTTCTTTGTGAATGTTATTTCATAATCTGATTCTGTATGGCATTGTAAATACCTTTTGATTTGAAAAGATGTTTNTTTGACTGACTCGACTCTTCAATACTTTAATAGGGCCACAGAACACTTAAACGATGGCTAAGAAAACAAGAATGCATTTAACATAGCAAAAACAACACCGGCCATTTTGGAGGAAAAACAAAGTTGCCATATATGTTAAATAGTAATTTCTACTACTCTATTATTTTACATAAAACAAAAAATGTCACCGTTCAGTTTTAAATTAAAACAAATTAAGTTCATTTTAAAAAAAGTTTTCACATTGTTATTAAAATATTCTCAAATATATTTTAATTAAGAAAAAAATGAAAATATGAAGGAAACAGGAGCAGCGACATCTAGAGCGTTTTAGGGTAGTTAAAAAGTATTTGAATTTATTCACCGATGTCGCTGTTTGGAAGCAAGTTTCACTTCGATGACCGTTGTATGGAAGTTTCCACACCCTGAGCTAGCGGCCGGCGTCCTGCCCAAATTCTTGAACGACAAATAATTGATGATGACCATTGTTATTACTGTCAACTATCAGCACTATGCTGGCCTCTTATAATACAAATATAAATAATTTATTTATGGAAACACTCCGTTTACGCATACATCTTCAAATACAATTGGTAACAATTTATTCGGTAATCATTATATTATATTATTCAAATGTTAAACTCAATTGGTTATTAAAATCCTGAAATCCTGGTGCATCCTATTTTTTCATCGTTTCCCTACCGGTTCCCATAATCCAATTAGTAAATAAATGATTTGAATTCCGAATTGACGGAATTTATAGGGCCCGAAAGAGTCTAGAACACAGGTAATAAATAAGGAAATTCACGAGGAAACTATCGGTCGTAAATCTTCGGAGGCTAGATAAATGTTAGGGCCAACCGGAACTACTTCCTGGACTCAGGTTTGGCTTTTTTGTACCGATAGCAGAAACATGATGCAATAATATTTGAATTTGAGCTCATAGTTTCAGTTGGTAAAGTTAGAATAATGATACATGTTAATATCGGACCAGATACGACACGAAAAGAAGAAGATACTATCAGTTATCATCATAATCAATATCACATCAGAAATCAGAAACAGCAAGTCAACTGTTGAACATAGATTTCCAAATTGGCTGATGAGCAGAGGCATGCATCCAGCGCCTTCCTGCAACCTTTATAAGGTCATCTGTCCACCTTGTAGATAGACGTCCTACGCTGTATTTGCTCGTACGTGGCCTCCATTTCAGAACCTTTACTGAGTTTTATTCCTTTTTTGTATCCACCAACCGAAAAACGTAGCGTAGGACACACAAGGTGGACCGACGATCTGATAAAGGTAGCAGAAAGGCGCTGGATACAGACCGCTACCAACCGTGCGATGTGGAAGTCATTGGGGGAGGCCTATATGTATAATATTCAGCAGTGGACGTCCTGTGGTTGAAATTATGATGGTGATGATGAATCCACCAAGTATAAATTATATTTTTCTTCTGTAACCGCTGGTTTGCTGTCGCTACAACACACGTGCCCGATAACTTGACCCGCACAGATCAGCGCGCGCTCTATCTGCGACGCGCGCCGCATATTGACGCCCGACAGATGGCGGTAATACCGAATCGCATACTTATTTGTGAGTCAAAATGATTTATGAGAAGATAAGTAAATAATAAGAATGTATTTATTTACTGATATAGTAAAAAAGTTCTTAGTCAGACTATAAGAAGATCTAAAAGAATATTAGTTGGGACTGTGTGTATTTGATAAAAAGTACTCGAAGACAATTTTCTGGAACATCAACTTTTATTACTAGTATTTCAACTTTTGTGAAACATTTTAAAATTATTTTTGCTTCTGAATAAATTAACAGCTTAAAATATATAAAACACATATAAATTACATATAAATCGCATGAAAATCAGCACTACTGAGACTAATAAATATCAAAGTCAACGTCAAAATTTCTTTATTTGTTTAGACTAATAGGTAATAGTACTTACAAATCGACAAATATTTTGCTCTTAAGGAGCCTCTACATGTCTCATAATCTTTTTACCCTACCAGCGCTTCGAGACCAACATTTGGCAAGTGCTGAGAAGAAGCGCCGCAACAAACTCAGTCACCACTGTCACAAATGAGCCAAATCGCTCTAATTACAACTGTATAAAAAGGAGTATTTACCTTGAAATACTGTCGTCGGTATCTACATTAATATTCCTCAGTATGTACTCAGGGATTCCCCGAAAACTAATACCTATTTTCTTTGTCATTTCGCTTACATGCTTATAGAAAATACCTCCAACACAACCGCCTGTCCATTTAAACTTGCATCAGTTCTAAACTAACTTCCATCATTTCAGGTAAGTACCTTCATATGAGCCGGCATTGACACGCAAACGTGGACTCTATCTACAAGAAGCAAGGTATGTTTTAGCTTGATATTATGTGGGGTAAATTATCTGTTACGGAGGCTCAGTGCATTAATATTGTTTAGATTCATGCCCAACTTTGTTGGCAGTTTTGTGATGCTGCATTATTATGAGTGAATAATGTCGTTGTAATAAAGAATAATGAAGAATTCAGGGAGGGAAAATTGAATTAAACTACCACTTAGCAAGTTGCTTGGGTATCTAAAAATAAACAAAAATAAGCGCTCCTATGAGTAGCTTCTGATTTAAGAAAAGCCCATTAAAAGTACATTATCTTCATAACGGTTATTGAACTTAAATAGAGTCTTTAAATACACTAAATAAAAATAGATATTTTCTATAACACAAGATTCTAGATTTGTGATTGTTACACTATTGACATTTATTATTGTACAAAATTCTATTATTACTTAATTTAACTGACATTTGATATTGATTGTATTAATTTGTCTATGGCATGTTTAAATGGATTGTTGTTTTGAAAAGTGCTGTTATTACTCGTACATAGTTTTTGCATGCCATAATATTGGTAAAATGTGAGTACTATAAATTATATTTTGTAATAATTGTAACACCTATGTCAACCACATTTTAAGCAAATAAATTTTATTATTATTATTTTTGTTTACACATTGTGTATCTCGATGTCCTAGCCATCGGTGTTTTAATGATATTCACGGGCCTGGACCAAGTGAATATCAGTACCTACAATATTAGTGAATTAGAAAAATCTATTGAGCAGTATTGGGACTCAACTATTTGAAGACGACTGTAAAAATTTACGGACAATTCTGCATGTATTTAGAATGCTGGCCTTTTGTAATTGTGTGGAAATATATTCGGGTAAGTCTAAGCTTCTAAGTGACGGGATCAGCTGTACAGGAATGACTCCTGTCGTGGAAAGAACTATAGGCACTATATTGACTTTATTTAACCTCCACATGCGTGTTATTTCGTCCTTAAGATCTGTGTATTTGGAAAGTTTTTCAGCTATTGTTTTTTGAAGGTTGTGTGTATTGGGGATAGCAATATCGATCAGCTGTGCAGTTTTATTGAGTTTATCAATTAGGGTTATGTCTGGCCTGTTATAATGGACTGTTTTGTCGGTAAGAATCGCGCGGTCAAAATACAGTTTATGAGAGGTATTTTCCAAAATGGTTTCTGGGTTGTACTTGTAATATGGGGTGGATGGTGGAGTTAGTAATTATTATTATAAGACTTTACCTGCTTCTCATAAAAGTAATGTACGATTTACACCAGCAATTTCAGGAACATTTTGGACAATTATACGTCAAGGGCACGTACATAATTAGAATTGAAAACATACTTTATCCTTTACTCATATTATAATTATTCAACATCAAAAATATCTTTCATCTTTCACACTGTAAGATTTTAACTGTATTCAAAACCGCGTATCTCTTTCCGATTCACTCCATAATATGCATGTGTAACTAGATCGCACCGGCTATTACCACTGCAAACCGGTTCCTACCGCTGCAAGCCGGTTCGGTCTGGAACCGCTGCGGATATTAAGCGGCAATTGTGTCCGTGTGGGTTGTATTATTGTCTGTGGTGAGGGTGTTATGGTGCCTTAATCACATTTATAGCTGTTGAGGTAGTCTATGGTGGAAATGGGGTGTTTGGAATTGAGTGCTTTGACAAATATTGTAAGGTCTTGAAAGTAACTTTGTATTTTGATCTTTAATACTATATACCTACTTGACGGACGTATTATTAATGGAATTATTATGTATCATGATCACAAAAATCTTATAATATTGAAAAGTTTCAAAAGATTTACCTTTTGCATTGGAAGACAGTCAATGTTCTTCTACGTGTTTTTAAGCAAACTACGTCATAGTCTTCCAGCATGCTTCCGAATTGAAAACGAGATTCCTTCTTGAAAATTTGAGAAAACTTTATAATATTTTTTTAATTGACAATTACTCAGTTATTGTAATAAAGATATGTTGAAAGGTTGGACTTTAAGAAGACAGGACTAAGATTTTACCCAGTATGTCTATATTACTTTAGACTCAACTCGCACCTCAAGTATTCCTACGTCAACTAATATGAAAACTCCAAGCCTCAAATAACTCCGCGTCCCTCCCCTTCACAATGCGAGTCGGTGACAAAACGCTCCCGATCCTTTCAGTCCATTCACTCTCGCCCATTCACCCATTCAGTCATTCAGGCGACGGCACATTCCTAATATGATTTGAAGTCAGCTTTAGTGGGTAGACGGGCTTTTCAGTATTCTCGAATATTTTGTTGCTGAATTGTGTAAAGGGTTGTTGACTTTGTGATAGCGGGGTTAATCCCCAACGCTATTAATTTGTTTGTATTTCTGATTCTGCTTAGAACCTATTGGTGTCATTTATGTGTAAAAAGGCAAAAGAAGTCATAAATCATCAATTTTCTCAAGCTCTCTCTCTCTCTTTCCGCAAGTATCCCGCAAGTGTTTATGACCTCCCAAAAGTATCTAATATAACATTTAAAACTGATTAATTGGGACTGCGAAGAATAAAATATATTTAATTCATAGCGAACAATGAGGTTAATACAAATATTTTCAGTATTTATTTGAGACAATAAAATTTTACTGTACATTGTCTTTACTAATTAACTAGACGGTGGTGTTAGCGTAAAGGTACTTAGGTGATAAAATTTTAATAATCTGGAACAGTTTTAGAATAGTATGTTCCAGCTTAAAACTTGGCAGTTATGCCTACGAGGTTCCACTAAAATGTCTAAGTTACATACATTACGGCCAGCATTCAATTTGAAAGTGGCAATTAGTGTACATTTGGTTCATTAATTTTCGGCGTTAATACTCTAACCCGTGTTCACTCAAATTAAAGCTTCACCATAGCCCGACAAGGAACAGCCACACCACATAATCTTATGAATGTATTCATACAATACTTATTAAAACTATTGATCTACTCTGAACACGCAAGTATAACATCTAGTAAAACTAATAATTATCGTAACATAAGAATATATTTATAACTAGCTGACCCGGCGAACTTTGTTCCGCCTTAATGGCAATAAATAAGCAGATTTTTTTTTAATTTCGAACGGCATAAAAAGTATCCTATGTCCTTCGTCTGGCTCTAAACTACCTCCCTGACAATTTTCAGCTAAATCGGTTCAGCCGTTCTTGAGTTATAAGTGGTGTAACTAACACGACTTTCTTTTATATACATTTTTATTTTCATACAAATCGGATTTTATAAAATTTATTTTGTATAAAAATTAAAAAAATTAAAATGATGATATCAATTTTCTGACTTCACCATACCATTTATATGACCATGTTAACATGGGCTAGAGTCGGCTCATATACCCATTTACCTAACACCCTGTATATAGATGAAATCATCATGCCAATAGATTCATTAATAGGAGTCCATACAAAATCTGCCTAGAACTTTTACTGCTCCTATGTTCTTCTGATTAATTTCGTTGCGGGTCCAATGATAGCTTCACTTTCCCCCGGGACAAACTTGACCTTCACTGGTTGGATTTTTAAGTTTGTCAAACTGTAGATCCAGGCTACACAGGAGTTGCATCGGTGGGAATAGTCCCGTGCTCACACTATATGAGTTGGCTGGACTTTTTGTGTTGTGCCATAGTAATATTCCCTTCACTATGAACTGAAATACATATCATGGACGAGGTGGTCCATAATGTAGCTGATATTATTACCTAACTTTAATTGCTAAGAGCAGCTGGCGATAGATATAAGATAGAGTTTATATGCATGGCATCTACATGATTATATTGCTTCTTTGTTCTCAGTAAATCGTCATCATCATTTCAGCCGTAGGACGTCCACTGCTCAACATAGGCTTCCTCCAATGCCTTCCATATTGACCGGTTGGTATAGCGGTCTGCATCCAGCTCCTTCCTTTCCTTTATGATGTATCATACTGCGTTTTCCGTTACGCGGCCTTCACTCCAGAACCTTGCTGCCCCATCGGCCGTTAGTTCTGCGCACTATGTGCCCTGCCCATTGCCACTTCAGCTTGCTAATTCGACGGGTTATGTCAGCGACTTTAGTTCTCCTCATTTCTGATTCGATCTCGTAAAGAAATCAGTTAGTATCAAACGTTTAAAGATACTCTTGTTAGGTACACGATGGCGTGATAGTGGATAGTGGAACCATTTCTATGAAGCGATATTTTTTTTTATGTGACAGGAGGCAAACGAGCAGACGGATCACCTGATGGTAAGTGAATACCGTCGCCCATAGACACCCGCAGACCCAGGTGATACGCTCTCTTCTTGAAAGCTTGCAAGTCGTATCGGTCCGCACACCGCACCACATAATCTCATTCTTTCTTAGAATTTCATTAAGATAGTTACTCGAACGTACATCAGTCGTATCATAAGCTGGCACGCTTTGACCTCAATAGTTTCAATTACAATCTACCCAAAAGAAGAACAAGCTCTACATAAAAATCCGCATCACAAAAAATGTTATTAAAGCAAATATTTGTATACAAATGATAACATCGAGGTTTTCATTAAAAGGCCGGTGTTATCCCGGAGCGAACCAATTCGGGGAATTACAGAGCCGCCTTTGAAGTCGAATAAGTTAGAAAACCTCGCGGGTACAGGATCTGCGCACACTTGAGACTTTGTGGATTATGGAATCAGTCACGGTTGCTGGTTTGGATCCCGCTGGGGGCTTGTGCTACATTTTAAAAGCTTTTTTAGACGGAGTCGTGGACGTTTATGTAGTTCGTTCGTTCCTTTCACCAAATGACGTCCACTGCTGGACAAAGGCCTCCCTCAAGGACTTATACAACGACTGGTCCTGTGCTGCTCGCATCCATGTACTTTCCGCGACCTAGATTATTATCAAAGTTTGATTTGCAGTTTTAATAAAAAAAACTGTAACTTTTAACCAAAAGACGTCCACTAGTGGACAAAAGCCTCCTCAAAAAGGACAATGACTGGTTTTGCACTTCACGTATACATTTTTATTAATGTCAGAAAAATAGAGTTGTCATTTTAAGAGCGCTTTCACATTTAAGCGATTTAGCAGCGCGACAAACTGGCGACAGACGCGCTGCCGGAAATTTCATACTGTAACAGCGGATGCCTTCATTATAAAAACGCCACTGCCGCGCTGCTGTCGCGCTACTAACGCCCTAATGTGACAGCGCTCTAAGAGAACGGCGACTCGCTGCTCCCTAGCAATTATACAGGGTGATTTTGTAATCAGTATCAAAATTTTTAGGAGCGACTCAGAATTAGTAACTTAATCTATTTACGTAAAAATTTTTTTTTCATATTTAATTATTTTTGTCCGCTGCGCGCGTTTCATAGAAACATACGTACACACAGTTTACTATAAAGCTTAATAGACATAATAGTACGCGAAAATAAGCCTTAACCTTTACAAATTAAGATATGGACAGTGGACACCCGTGAATTACATTTTCAATATTTTTTCTATAGATCTTGTTAAAAAAAATTGAACACTGATAACGAAATCACCCTGTTTAAATCAGTGTGCTCAAGCCCTTATCTGACCTTTCGCTGTTGATAAATAATATTATGATTACAGCTGACGTCTGAATAAAGATATCCTTGCGTTAATTAAAGAAATTTATGTCTTTAGAATGGAGGGAAGGCTTTAAATGAATTAGGAAAGTTGCCTCCGACTCTGAGTAATTCGGTTTCTTTGTGAATGTTGTTTCATAATCTTATTCTGTATGGCATTGTAAATACCTTTTGATTTGAAAGAGATGTTTCCATCCACTGTTTTCTGGTCAAAGTGGCCGAGTTTAATTTCCACACAATACACAAAATAAGTTGTCCAGTTTCTAGCTATCACCAGAAAATGACATTTACTTACCGAAATGTATTTTATCACCATTTAATTCTGCTGTAAATAATTATCGTACGACAGGACAATTTGATTGGCAATCATTAGAATGATTCAAAATTCATTTTATATGTAGTTTTCTTGAATTGAATCGCTTTTAACTCTGTCCTAGTTGTCTGCCTCGCACTATAGTTGTCAGTACATCAGCTATTAACTTTTTATCGCAAAATCGCACCTATTAGAAGCACATCGTCAGACAAGCCGTCGTCTGAACAAAAAGCACCTAAAAAGTTTGTCAGAAGGCTTAAGTGAAAATCCGGCCATCAACGTGTCTGTTACTCCAGCTTTGTATATGAGGGTAATTCCGCCCCGAACAAAGATTAAGCCGAGATAAGAGAATCGCCAACTCCCGGATAACGAGCTACTTCCGTAAAAGCCTCCGCGTTACTACAAATTGGGGGCGGAAGTGTTTTAACGAACATTCAAAGTAGCGGGCCCAGTGATGTGCCTTGGGAGACCCTTTGATTGGTCGCCACCTGTTGCGCTGATAAGGTTTGTTAGTTCATTGTCAAATCCTATGCGTATTATGATTTCAACGTTTCATTAATATTAGAGCAGGAACTTTATGATTCTTAGAGGCAATATTTGATAAGATTTTTTTAAATTTTGTCCTAAGGCTATCAAAGTTCAGTAAATATAGTTATCAAGCAAGCAAAACGGTGTAGGTTCAATAGATGCAAGCAAATTCGCTTTAGCAAGTTAAATAAGGCATCAATTCCAAAGTGTTTGTTAATATTTTCAGTATCACATGTTTCATGTGATCGATACCTACATTAGTCAATGATATTGGTAATTAGTTTGGGCTGAACTAGGACACCCTAAACCACGTCTAAACAGCGGTCACTTGATGCTCCCTAATTGATATCTGGCGAGCGGCCAATGTTGCCATAGAGAGTCATAGTGATATGACAGCATTGACTAGTCAGAACAAGTGAAGCCTAAGTTTCAGTTAGCTGAACTAGTAACCTGAAATTATAAGGTTCCCCTCCACACTACTTCTCTCTGCAAATGTGTCAATTTTAATTCTGTTTTACGCTTACTTACAATATGACTTTCTACATTTTTATTACGTCGTGTAGGTAGTATATGTTTTACCAGACTGCATCAGAAGGAGCGTTATGTATTTACGAGTTAGAAAACAGAAAGAAAGAAATGCGTTCTGTTAACTAAATATTTCAGCTTAGACAGACACCCATGTTGCAACATCAAGATTTACCTACACTGAGGAGAAATTCTGATTTTATTATTATTTTACGGGGAGACTTTAATTTATTAAAACAGTCAAGTAAAACAACAAACCTTTATTTCTTATCACCCCAAGAGTCTGCGTCACTGAACTGATCCTTCAAGAACCTCAACCCTGGAGGCTCGGTGGTTTCCTCCTCGACATATTCAGTGGTCACCTCGGTGGGTACGGTAGGTGGCGTGGCTTCTAAGGTGATCAACTTTAGCGGCCGGATCTCGATTCCCTGTGCCTCGGTGGGGGGAGGAGTGTTGAATATGGTGCCCAGGTATTCAAAGATAGGCCTCCTGGTTGTGGTCGTGGACCGGGCTCTTGCGCGGTAGTAGTCTGGCATCTGATGATAAAAAAGTAAAAGTTTACACTTTGCTTAAATTTTACTACCCCTAAAACTGCTTTAAATTGGTACATTTGTTAAAACTTCACTTCAAAATTTTGGTTGTAATTACACACTTGTTGTAGCTTTTTAAAAGCTATTATAATATGACTAAATTTTTCAAGCTTTATTGGCTTGCTAATTACGATATCTTGTGAATGGTTTCAGGGCAGTTATAAAATAACAACTTCTTGCATGTTGAACCTCATAGTCATGAAAATTAAATGTGATCTTGTGGCTGCAAACATGCCTCCCAAATTGATGTAAATTGCACTGTAACTCATAGGCGTTTTTCTATAACCTTTTCTTACTTACCTTGAAAGATAAATTTTCCCGCTTTAGCAAGTTAAGTATCATCAAAACTTACGGTCTCATTGACAGTCTCAATCCAGTCAGAAAAGGCGCCGACCAGTGTGAATACCGTGGGGGCGTTAGGGTACCCGCACACCGATGGCCCGAAGGAGATGATGCCCACTAGTTTACCAGCTAGGATCGCTGGCCCGCCTGCGTCGTGCTAGAAATCGAATATAAAAGACTAATGCCTGTTTTCACCATCAATCCTTAATTTTAAAGTGACCCCTATGTAGACAAAATTCCTGTTATTTGTTACCATAGGGGTCACTTAAAAATTAGGGTTTGATGGTGAAAACGGGCATAAGGCTAAAAATCTACATCATCATCATTTCAGCCACAGGACGCTCACTGCTGAACATAGACCTCCCCCAATGATTTTTTAAGCAAGACAAGGCAGGTATTTGACCGCAATCGCACCTAATATTAAATGAGATGTCTAGGATGGTACATTCTGCCCTGTAAGTGCCTATTCACTCTCGCCTTGAAAAGGCCCACTTTCTGGGTGATTTCCACATCACTCGGTTGATAGCGGCCTGCATCCAGCGCCTTCCTGCTACCTTTATACGGCCGATGGGGCAGCAAGGTTCTGGAGTGGAGGCCACGTACCAGAAAACGCAGCGTGAGACGTCCTCACAAGGTGGACCGAAGAAACTGATTTTACCGTTTAAGAATGTCTCTACCACTTTAAATCACGGTGGAAGCTTCAAAACAATTGTTTGTAATTAAAAATACAAGTACATTTTGAGTCCCTACCGTAACATTACGAAAAAATTAGTCGAAATTATGAATAATAAACGTGGCCTTCATTTTAATTAACATAAAAAACGCTGTTTCTAATTGTTTTTCTCTAAGTCGTTATGTTTCTTTTATCTTTGAAAGAATTGTGGATAAGGATATTCAGAGCAGAACAAATGTACTCGTAGATGTTTTTATAGTAGACTTTAATCTTTGTAATTATTGTATTTTACTAAGTATTAACAATCACTTATAATTTTTGCGGAGGTCTCAAATTAAAACATTATGAAACATTCCTACTGTTTAAATTAGTGAATCTTTTTCATTAAATCAATAAAAATAATTTTAAGCTAGCTTTTAAAGGACAATTTATTTTGCTTTTATGTTACAGAATTAGTTAGACTAAGATTTAAGAGGAGTACGTTAGATTAGGACAGTAGTAGTTATACATATTATTATATTCCATCCATGCCATTCGTTAAAATGAAAGAACATTATCATAAGAATTTAAACATTTATGCGCAGTCATGCCTAGCCGTGGGACTTATGAATTCTTAAAACCACAATAATACATAATCAGTGGCTGAGTTTTAATCACCATGACACCATGCATAAATCCTCGTGTACCTAGCTGTGGACAGAATCCTAATGCTAATTGCTTTCTAAGTGGCTTCTAAAACAAAATTACGAATGTAATTTATTATTCTTGCTGATTCTGGCGTTACTGCTAAAGTTCGGTTTGATATCTTGGGACTGTTTCGTGTTTTTGCTTTGAAGATGCCGCTAAATATTTGTAAAGGTATTTGTTTGTAATGCCTAAATACTTTGATATTTATATTAGAGCATATACAGGGTGGAANCAGTTAGCTGAATTAGTTTTACGATCAGAAAATCTTCCAATCTTCTTCAGATTTTTTTCCGTTTTACGATCAGAAATGACTTTCTAGATTTTTTATTTGACGAGTTTATAAAACAGAAAGGAACAAATGTGTTCTCTTTTAGTTTAGACTGGGTTTTGCAACATCAAGTTTCACCCCTAAATAGAAATTCTGATTATTATTAAATTTTGGGGAGACTTCAATTTATTAAAACAATCAAGTAAAACAACAAACCTTTATTTCTTATCACCCCAAGAGTCTGCGTCACTGAACTGATCCTTCAAGAACCTCAACCCTGGAGGCTCGGTGGTTTCCTCCTCGACATAATCAGTGGTCACCTCGGTGGGTACGGTAGGTGGCGTGGCTTCTAAGGTGATCAACTTTAGCGGGTGGATCTCGATTCCCTGTGCCTCGGTGGGGGGAGGAGTGTTGAATATGGTGCCCAGGTATTCGAAGATGGGCCTCCTGGTTGTGGTCGTGGACCGGGCTCTTGCGCGGTAGTAGTCTGGCATCTGATGATAAAAAATTAAATCTTTACAATCACTAAAATTGTTTTAAATTAGTACATTTAATTTTGTTAAAACTTTACTTAGGATTATTTTGGATGCATTTTTAATATGACTCAATTTCTAAAGCCATATTGGCTTGCTTAATACGATATATCGTGAATTCATGGCAATTATAAAATTACAACTCTTGCATGTTGATTTGAACCTCATAGTCATGAAAATTAAATGTGATCTTGTGGCTGTAAGATTTCATCATCATAATTTGAGCCATAGAACGTCCACTGCTGAACATAGACTTTTCATGTTGATCGATTGGTAGCTCTAAGATTTATTAATTAAATATTTTTATGCAAACATGCCTCCCAAAGTCTTCAATTCAGTCACTTTTAATATTGATATATTGATGTAAATTGCACAGTAACTTATAGGCGTTTTTCTATAACTTTTTCTAACTTGAATTATAGTTTTTCGCGTATAAGCAAGTGAAATATCATCAAAACTTACGGTCTCATTGACAGTCTCTATCCAATCAGAAAAGGCGCCGACCAGCGTGAATACAGTGGGTGCATTAGGGTACCCGCACACCGATGGCCCGAAGGAGATGATTCCCACTAGTTTACCAGCTAGGATCGCTGGCCCGCCTGCGTCGTGCTAGAAATCGAATATAAAAGGCAAATCTACATCATCATCATTTCAGCCACAGGACGTCCGCTGCTGAACATAGACCTCCCCCAATTGTTTGTTTGTTTGCATTGTTGTTGTTAAAAATGGTGGAGTGGACTGTATGTAGAGATAGGCCTGCCGGTGGTGATATTATGCTAGAAGCAAGGAAACACTCCAAAACAGGGCCAAAACAGTATATTGCTCAAGACATTTACACTAGAACACGAGAGTCAGTAAAAGCAACTTCAAAATCTAAGACAATATTAAAAAAAGTAAAAAACCATAAACAATTTTATTATCAAAAGATGATTGCTGGCCAAACTGCCAGCAACAGTTGTGTTCCGGCAGTTAGAGGTAAGATAGCCAGTTCCTCCGTGGTTGAGGATTCCGGGTGAAGCTCGCTTCCACCTTCGGCCTGATCGTCACTTACCATCAGGTGAGATACAGGCCAAGAGCTTCCTCGTTGTGGATTAAAAAAAAAATGATTTCCACATCACTCGGTTGATAGCAGCCTGCATCCAGCGCCTTCCTGCTACCTTTATACGGCCGATGGGGCAGCAAGGTTCTGGAGTGGAAGCCACGTACCGGAAAACGCAGCGTGAGACGTCCTCACAAGGTGGACCGAAGAAACTGATTTTACCGTTTAAGAATGTCTCTACCACTTTAAATCACGGTGGAAGCTTCAAAACATATGTTTGTAATTAAAAATACAAGTACATTTTGAGTCCCTACCGTAACATTACGAAAAAATTAGTCGAAATTATGAATAATAAACGTGGCCTTCATTTTAATTAACATAAAAAACGCTGTTTCTAATTATTTTTCTCTGAGTCGTTATGTTTCTTTTATCTTTGAAAGAATTGTGGATAAGGATATTCAGAGCAGAACAGATGAAGATGTTAGTTACACAATCTTTGTAACTTTTATATTGTACTGAGTATTAATAATTAAGTTACTAAAAATTTAGGAGTAGGTTAGACACGACAGAGGTAGTTATTTCTTTACAGAACACATTATCTAAGATTTGAGAGTAGGTAATAGAAATAGAGCCATTCGTTAAAATGAAAGAACATCTTATCATAAGAATTTAAACATTTATGCGCAGTCATGCCTAGCCGTGGGACTTATAAATTCTTAAAACCACCTACGTAATCAGCGGCTGTGTTTTAATCACAATGACACCATGCATAAATCTTTGTGTACCAAGCTGCGGATTGCTTTCTAAGTAGCTTTTAAAACTAAATTACGAATGTAATTTATTATTCTTATGATTCTGGTGTTACTTCTAAAGTTCTGTTTGATATCTTTAGGATTGTTTCGTGTTTTTGCTTTGAAGATGCTGTTAAATATTTGTAAAGGTATTTGTTTCCAAATGCCTAAATACTTTGATATTTATATTATACTAATGCCCGTTTTCACCATCAATCCCTAATTTTTAAGTGACGCCTATGGTAATACATAACATACATTTTGTTTTCATAGGGGTCACTTAAAAATTAGGGATTGATGGTGAAAACAGGCATAAGAGGTCTAAAGTGCTAGAATATTCTAATAAACATTATGCTCAAGTATCTACATACGAGCGTATAAAAGCGAAAGGTACACTGACAGATTGACTCATCATGATATCTCAGAAATTACAAGTGCTAGGAGTCTCAAATTTTTCATGGGGTTTCCTTTTAGAACGTAGGTGCTCACTAAGACAGGATTTTGCAGAATTCAACTCATAAGGCGGTAGAATGGAATCCAGGCTACGGAGTCGCGGGCGGCCGCTAGTAACTTTTAATTATAATGTTGTCATCATCAGGTCATTTAGTTTCCACTTCAGGAGCTTGACCCTCTTTAATTTTCTAGATACAAAGGGAAGATAGTATTTTGTACGACAGAAAAAGAGTTATAAAAGGTAATCTTGTTCCTAATTGATATTATCCCTAAAATAGGCTAGACGACAAAATTTCAATTATTTGTCCTTCAGACAGATAATTAGAAAATACTTATTAGACTCATATTTTTTATTTTTTTTCATAATTAAATAATGACAGTGCTACATCGAGTTGAAATGGCGCGTTACGTCACGCTTGAGTAGATTTTTTACTCAAAAGTGACGTCACGCGACATTTCAACTCAATTTAATACTGTAATTATTAGATTATGAAAAATAAAATATGAGTCCAAAATTTTTTTATTATCTGTCTGACGGACTAAATAGAATTTCGATTTCATTACCCAGTCATCATCCCTATTCTCCCTACGCGAGCACTCCCGTTCCACGGAAAGGCGCGACTACTCTAGGGTTATTATAGTTGGTTCTGTTTTGAAAATAATATGAAAATGTACTTACATCACACGCTCCTTCTCCGGTAGTAAACGTGCCGGCACAGAACATGGTTTGAGTTATGAATTTGCTGAAAACAAAAAAATTGATGAAACAGAATCTTTGAAATTGCTTAAACTTAACTTTTTTAGAAGTTTTACTGCGGTAATGTAAGCAACTATGACGCTATTATACATCGTTACTGTTTAGGTACGTGTACAAACTTTCAAACCAATCTTTATATCGGTGGTTTTAATAAATTACTCTGAAGTAAGTTGAAACTTCAATATTACGTGATTCCGGTACTCACGATGTTACATTCCCTATTCATTCATTTTTGTATGTACCTATATTCCTTAAGAATTGAACGGGAGAGGAAAAACTTTCAATCAAAAGAAATAACAAGGAAGAATCCCTCGGGAACGCGCGACCGGATTAAAAGTATTGTTTGCCGAATAAAACGCATGTATCTTGTTAAATCCTGTAGTATAGACCGAATGGCTACACGGTTACTGGTTAAAGTGACATGGCCTTGACGTGAGGCCCGCTTTTCACCAAAGCGGAGAAGTGAGGAGATGAGAGGAAATGTGTTTTGAATAACCAATCAGATTTCCTTATTTCTAAATCTCTTCTTCGTTCAGCTTTGGTTCGAAAATCTGATGAGTATTCAAAACAAGACTCCTTTCGTCTTCTCTCCTCTTCGCTTTGATGAAAACATGTCATTTCTGAAATCATGTCAATGGCGCTTCCCTGCCCTGGTGACAAAAATCATGTTCTTAAGCCGATTTTAGTCCATCGTAACTTTTTTTACTTAGCACAAAGCAGGTATTTGACTGGAATTTGCGACTGATGTTAAGTGAGATGCAATCTATCATACTTTCAGATTCCCCTGAATTTGAAAGCATTTAATAACTGAACACACAATACTCACTCGCCATACACCTCCTTGCAGAACGTATTAGGATACACCGGTAAGAACTTCCGCTGAAGGTACACTGGCTCGTAAGACATTTTCTGTGACATCTGGAACAACGGAAACCACTTTAGCGGCTGAGGCTAGACTTTAGACAGACGCGGAAAACGGCATTTACACGTGACGTTTTAAATCTTATTTTAATATATAGTTTGATAGATTTTTAAATTTTATGGTTATCAGTGTAGGTGAACCGACGACCTCATAAAGGTAGCAGAAAGGCGCTGGATGCAGGCCGCTACCAATCCATGTGGAAAGTTCAGCAGTGGGCGTCTTGTGGCTTCTTGAATTTTTCAAAAATGTCACATCTTTAACATTGTTCACAGGCTGACATCACAGTGGAAGTGCTTAGCTAAATGGTATTAAATTTTCAGGATTATAATACCATTAAAAAGTCGTCAACTGCAAATTTGAAGAGGATCTTAAATTTAAAACTCACTCCGTCACTTTAATGGTAAGTGGTCGGTAATGTGCAAGTTTCGGAGCAAATGAGGAACTCCGTCCTTTAGTTATTCACTAGAGGATGACTTCTAAAGTAAATTATAATATTAATATCTAGCTTCTAACCGTGGATGTAGATACTTGCGTGAATTTTGGTCGATCCGATGGGGCAAAAGGTAATTAAGTGACAAGTTTTTCAAATTCAAATTCAAATTCATTTATTCACAGAAATACACGTCCATTAGATGTTTGTAAATAATCAATTTCGTTACAGTGTACCTTGCCATGACTGGCATGTGAAAGTTAATTAGGAGAACATGTCAAAATATTAATAATCTTATGAAAAGTCATTTGATAAAATCATAACAATGTCAACAATCCAATTATACTAATCATTACAATTTAATGTTTTGATATGTGAACATTCGATTTCATCAACCAGTCTGACAAACGTAGGCCAAATCCTCCATTTGCACTTGGTGAATTTGAGAGGATCGTTTTTCTGCAGTAGACTCTCTAGGAACTCTAGGAACTAGTAGAAGTGCAGAGTGCTGATAGAATTAAGATTTGAAGAAAAATAAGAGAGTGATGAGAGATAGACCGTGTATTTTTAGTGAGAGAAGTGAAGTGACAGATATAAATAAACAGTATAAAAGTCTTAATCAAATATAGCTATCAAAATATAGAATGTATGTACAGCCAGTTCTGGTTACTTAAGCAAACAGGTTTTTACAGACTCTAATTGTATGACCTGATGACGGTGATGAAGATGCCTTTACTTAGTTTGGCACTTTATCTATCGTTTATAAACCTTATCTTATAGATATGGCCTAGTAATTTTGTACCTTGGTGTCCTTCATTTGCCTCTGCTAAATTTGAGTGGGTCTGCAGTAGACTCGTAAATGACCTGGTGATGGTTATTTGGAAGACACCGCAGATCTTAGCTTGATGTGCCATTGTCTGTATCTTCAAGAATGGTTACTGTACCTTAGTAATACCCCATCCCAGCAGCAAGACCTCAACAGTGGGCACTAGGCGCCACGGTGTACGTGCTGAGAAAGATGGATATTCAGAGAGAGACAGAAGTTCAGGTGTTCTTAATTTGCCTCTTGTTTACTGTTTCTGCAGTAGATGATGATATTGATGAAGATGCCACAGTTCTTAGCTTGACGTCTACTCTTCGAGAACCCTTAACTGGCGTGACTAATAAGTGACTAACCTTAGTGACACCCCATCCCAGCAGCAAGATCTCAGCAGTGGGCGCCACGGTGTAAGGGCATTCCGAGATGGAGATGATCTTGGGGATCCGGTTGTAGTAGTTGAAGTTCAGGTGTCCTTCATTTGCCTCTGGTTTTGAGAGGGTTGTGCTTCTGCCGTAGACTCTAAGCAAATTACGTGGTGATGACAATGCCACATAATCTTCAAGAGCCTGCAGTAAATGTACCTTAGTGGCACTCCATTCCAGCAGCAAGACCTCAGCAATGGGTGCCACGGTGTACGTGCTGAGAAAGATGGATATTCAGAGAGAGACAGAAGTTCAGGTGTTCTTCTTAGTTATTCTTGAAGGTGCCACAGTTCTTAACTTGACGTCTCATTATTGGCTCAACTTTTACTCTTCGATAGCCCGTAACTGTACCTTAGTGACACCCTATCCCAACAGCAGCAAGATCTCAGAAGTTAGCGCCACGAAGTGCTTCATTTGCTTCTGGTAAATTTTAGAGGGTCGTGGTCGTTGTTCACAGATATTTATCGTGGCTTGATGTGCCATTGTCTGTATCTACAAGAACCTGAAGTAACCGTACCTTAGTGACGCCCCATCCCAACAGCAAGACCTCAGCAGTGGGCGCCACGGTGTAGGGGCTGTCGGAGATGGCGATGATCTTTGGGATCCGATGGTAGTTGAAGTGCAGGTGCCTTCGGAGCCGGATCACGGCGATGTTGTTGCGCAAAGTCCGAGGGTTGTAGCCGGGGTGGAAATAAACCTGAGTTGGGAGAAAAAATGTGATTGGAAATAGCTGTTAATGCATTAGTAAGCTGGGTAATAAGGCAATTGAGTGGGCTGACTACAAAAGGCCAGCGGTCGACAGGGATCGAACCATCCTCGAATCTCGAATCAGCAGTTCGATACTAAGGCTGAGTTGCACCACCTTATTTTAACCGTAACAATTACAATAACCGGTGCTCTTTGTATGGAGTTTGACAGATTTTTGACGTTTGTCAAAGTTAAAGTAAGATGGTGCAACTCAGCCTAACACTGTTGGGCTATTTTTTGGCACTGAACTTGGTAAAAACTTTGATAAATTGCATGATAATGTAATGATGAGTTCTTAGATGGAACACGCATAATATAATAAGTAAATACCCACACGTATTTTGAAGGCACCTAAAATAAATTATTATATTATCGAATTAGTGTACTTTTGTTTACATTTACTCCATTTTTGAACCGTTAAATCCAAAATTAATAAACATTTAATTTTTTTACCTTCTTTCTAATTGAATAATTTCATTTCAATTTTAAATATTGATAGAATTTGAAAATAAATGGCCCGTCACGTCCCCAGATTGCGTTTATTGAAAGAATCGCTGATTGCCGCTTTTAGCCTTGAGATCTCACTTGAAAGACTTCCAAATCAATTTATCTTTGTTCGCTTCTTCGATATTTATTTTATTGGCTGTTGTTTTGATTTCTGTGATTTGATTTAGAACAAACTTTGCTCTCTCATTTNTTCCATAATCTATCAAATTCGTTTAGGTTAAAAATGGTGCATGATTTTTGAAAATGAAAAATCGATCTTTGAAAATATACAAGATTTGTTGCTGTTTTTTACTGGTTGTTTTCATGTTTTAATGTGATTGATCTCAACTGCCACTCTCATGACAATGAAACCATTATACAGCTTTTTTCGTAGACAACAATTTTACATATGTACCTACTACTTACCTATCCCAAAGCTCACTTTTAGATGGCTGATAGAGCATTAAAATTTGCTCTATAAGATTTTCAAAGGCTACTTTAGAACGAAACATCTATTTACTATTTTTATTTTAAACACAAATTCATTATTATTACTTTGATGATGCTGGAATTTTTACTCCAAACAAATATTTTTATTACACTAATTAGGTTTCCACTAAGTGGGTTATCCTCCACAGATATTCTGCTTTCGTGCAATTTTATCGTGCTCGGGCATAAAGAAGGGACAGATCACAAGCGCCATCAACGAACCTTTGACCCCGCGGNTCTCATTTATCAAACTCGTTTAGTTAAAAATGGTGCATGATGTTTGGAAATGAAAAATCGATCTTTGCAAATATACAAGATTTGTTGCTGTTTTTTACTGGTTGTTTTCATGTTTTAATTTGATTGATCTCAACTGTGCCACTCTCATGAATATGAAAAAAATATACAGCTTTTTTCGTTGACAAAAACTTTACATACCTACTAGTTAACTATCCCAAAGCTCACTTTCAGCTAGCTGATAGAGCAAAAACTTATAAAATTTTCAAAGGCTACTTTAGAACGAAATTTCTTTTTACTATTTTTATTATTAACACAAGTTCATTAAATTATTAAAAATTGGATGATGCTGGAATTTTTACTCCAAACAAATATTTTTTATTACACTAATTAGGTTTCCACTAAGAGGGTTATCCTCCACAGATATTCTGCTTTCGTGCAATTTTATCGTGCTCGGGCATAAAAAAAAAGGGACAGATCACAAGCGCCATCAACGAACCTTTGACCCCGCCGCGGGCGATCCACTGGGTCAAGGGGCTCATTCAGTGTAGCAGATTGTTGGAGAAGCGACGCTTTCATCGAACACTAGTTTGGAATAGTTTTTAAAATAGACGTCTTTTGATGCAGCCGGTCATTTTTGAGGTTTTAAAAACGCTGACCTTTTGACCAAAAAGCTACGTTATCCACGGGTTCTTGTATCTCCTTTCTTATACATTATTTTATCACGTCTTACATCGAAGTCCTGTTTTTCAACTGAGAAACGACCTCTGAAATATATCTTGCCCAAGAGATTAATGACATCAGAGATCTATCTTGGATTCAGCCTAGATCCAAGCCCTACGTGACTCGAATAACGAAATGTGACATAAATTAAACTTGTTACTAACTCTAGAATTGACTATATCGGTATTAAGAATACGAAGTTTTAAACTTCTGATACAGTCAAAACGATAAATATTTGACGACTCGATTGGCCTGCGATGCGAAAGCTCGCCGACATATAGCTCCCAGGTTTGATTCCCGGTCGGGTTTTTTATGACAATGGAAACACAAAATTATTATTACTGACGGGATTGCTACCATGTACCTTAAGGCGATTAGTGTCCTCAATCCGCGTGAAATGGTCATTTTGTAAAGCCTACTCCTCTTATACTGCTGGACAGAAATAGTTGAAAAAAATATATGTTATACAACAGTTCTAGGACTACATTTGACACGTTTGAATTTTTCCTACGTCTCTTTGTTGTGGATTAAAAAAATAAATACGGGACATCGATTTTTTACTTCAATTCCCTACTCCTCCCAAACGGCTATGTTAATTTTAAAGATTTTTGCACGAATAGATTAAGAATTTTTTAATCTTTAAATGACACGTTGTGTTTTTCAATCGAACATTACTTTCATTCATAAATTTTACTTTTGATAAATTCCGAACGTTTTGCTGTTGAGGGGGCCTTCGCGGGGTGCGGGCGGCAGTCGGCCGCTGGCCTTCAGACGGGGAGGTTGTGTATTAACAATATGGTGTAATTTAGCATGTCTCAAGAGTCAAGCACCATTTTGTTGACAAACGTCAGTGATCGGCACTGCGCCGAAGCTATAGGGCTGACTTCGATAAAATGATGTGACGTGAGGTGCCAAACTGCGGAAAATGGCGGAGGAAATTTTCTTCCAACATACACAAGAATACGCGTGCGTGAGTCAATGTTCGCTCGTATGTGAGGCCTTGTCGTATAGTATCCTGTAGGTGGGCCATCGTGCGTGTTTTGTTTTCGATGTAAACTCGCGGAGATGAACAGGCCTGTTTGTACCTCCAACGCATCAACCATCTCTCCGCCGATCCTGCTGTGATTGCTGCCGATCCTCACTTGCAGCACTCTTGGGTTTTCGCGGAAGAAGCGGTTGTTATGCATCCTGGGAAAAGATTTCATATAAACAATTAAGACTTTAACAGAAAAAGGCAACTGCCTTAGGTAGGACTTGAATCTACTGCCTTTTGCTTGCCAGATCCGATTTGACCACTGATCTGCGGACTCGTACACTTTCTCATCTTTTTAAAAGGACACTGGATTAAAGCGTGAAATTCACTTAAAAGCTTTTACAGGATTACCACGTCCGTAGCTCAATAGTCAGAGCACTCGCCCGGTAAGCGAAAGTAATGGATTCAGTCCTATTTGAGGGAGAGTCAAGTTTTAAAATCATTTTTCGTGATTATCCATAAATCCATGCAAATTTTCCAACCAGATTTCTTCTAAGTCACCTTCTAGTGGTTACACTTGACCTTGACTTCTAAGTGCTTTCCATTACATTGTATACAGAACCATCACTTACAACGTCCTGCAGTGGAGGATAAAAATGAGCTGATGATGATGATGATGATGATCACTTACAACTGCAAGCAAGCAGCAGAGGTCAGCACCAGATCGTGCCAGTACAACACGCCGCCGCACCAGAAGCGACCCATGACGTGCACCGACACCATGAATGGGTAGTATCTGACGGTGGTGCGCTCCCCCTTGAAGATGCGTCGGCCGTCGTGCCGGTGGTACTCTTGGAGATCTTCTAGCTCGCCTTGAGGGTCTGAGAAGGAAGTTACAGTTCATCAGCAGCCACGAGCCCATTTCAAGCAGTAAGAAGGCCATAAGTCTACGAACATCTAAAGGAAATTGGGGTTTAACATCCATCAGCATTAACTCTCGATAATCCAATGCAGCTCTCTTTCAATACATGGATTTCCCTATCCAAGATTGCTTTGTGTTGCGTTAACGGTGATGGTCATTCATATCTGGCAAACTACTTAACTTACTGCCTACAACCCCAAAACAAAATATGTTGCCCACTACTGGGTAACGAGCAACACTGACAATTAAAGGCTAAATAATAACACACAATAACTACGAATATTAGCCATTCAATCATGACTACTGTGTTTCGACTATGTGTGTTGTATTATTATTGGCTATTTCTGGCTGCTATTTTAAAAGTAGAAACAATTTTAACTCACTTTAATGATTGAATTGATTATACTGTTGTTAAAATTATTCAAAAACTTACCCCAGTACTTGCTATCATTAGCATTCATATTGAACTTGTGTTTATCTCGCGGAGTTTCGCTTAGTAGTTTATCAACAACATCATCTAAAATAGCTTCAGCTTTATTTGATCCGAAGTAATCTTCTCCCATCGCTTTCCTTGCTGATTTCACTATTTTCTTATCTTGCCCTCTTTCAGCTACAATCTTTAGAATGTCGTCTCTGTTCATTTTTTCTTTCAGTTTCAAAAACAAATTTTTCGATTCTGTATTTTGTAGAAATTTCAAACTGTCGTCTTCGTATAGTGATTTGAAGAAATTCGTTTCATTCAAAGTGGTTTCCATTGTCACATTGGTGAGTAGAAGAGCGTATTTATCTTTATCAATCGCATAATTATCGATTTTCTTCAGTTTTTCCTTTAATTCTTCTATTCTTGTCAAATTACTTACATCTGGATTTACTCCAAGTACTTTTATTAGTGCTTTAGCAATGTCATTAATTTTTGCACTTTCAAGAATGCTAGTACTATTTTGAGCTGAAGAGCTTACGAAAAATATAATTATTAAAATAGAAAATACAATATTTGCTACATGATTCATGTCGTTCTTTACTAGTTTGTTTTAAACTATAAAATAATAAAAAGTTTATGGTATTTTTATCTCATCATACACATACATTTCCAGTTGGGAAAATTTAGTTTACGACTGTAATAACTCTAAAACTTGTTTTTACTTGTACATAAACCTACGAATTTTATTTACCGCAAAAAGTATTAAAATACTCAAAATCTTGGAAGTAACAGAGTAACTTTTACAGTTAAGCTACTAAATCATCTCAAAACTAAGCAAGAGCAGCTAAATACAAAAATTTATTCTGACATACTAACATTTTTAGTAGTAAACTAGCNCTGATCGGCACTGCGCCGAAGCTATAGGGCTGACTTCGGTAAAATGATGTGACGTGAGGTGCCAAACTGCGGAAAATGGCGGAGGAAATTTTCTTCCATCATACACAAGAATACGCGTGCGTGAGTCAATGTTCGCTCGTATGTGAGGCCTTGTCGTATAGTATCCTGTAGGTGGGCCATTGTGCGTGTTTTGTTTTCGATGTAAACTCGCGGAGATGAACAGGCCTGTTTGTACCTCCAACGCATCAACCATCTCTCCGCCGATCCTGCTGTGATTGCTGCCGATCCTCACTTGCAGCACTCTTGGGTTTTCGCGGAAGAAGCGGTTGTTATGCATCCTGGGAAAAGATTTCATATAAACGAACATGACTTTAACAGAAAAAGGCAACTGCCTTTGGTAGGACTTGAACCTACTGCCTTTTGATTGCCAGGCGTCCAATTTGACTACTGACTTGCACACTTTCACTATTTTTTTTAACGCCCGTATTCACAAACATTACTATGAGGTTTCACAGTGCGCATGGACGCACAGGGTGATACACAAAACAATCACATAGATCTATTCAATTCAATGCTGTGCGTTCCATTTGCTGTTTCACCTAAGCAAGCATCGTTTGTGAATACGTGCGTAAAAGGACGCTGGATTACAGTATAAAATGCACATAAAAGCTTTTACAGGATTACCACATCCGTAGCTCAATAGTCAGAGAACTCGCCCAGTAAGCGAAAGTAATGGATTCGATTCTATTCGAGGCAGAGTCAAGTATCAAAATCATTTTTCGAGATTATCCATATCCATGCATATAATAATTCCAACAAGATTTCTTCCAATTCATTATCTAGTTGACTACCAGGACTGGACTGGACTGGTAGACTGGACTACCAGGTGCCTTCCATCATATTTTCCTAAACAATACAGGGTGACTTTGCAACTGTGTCCTTAGGAGTGACTCAGAATCAGTAATTTGATAGTTTTTTTATATTTAGTTATTTTTATCCGCAGCGCGCAGTTAATGCGTACACATGGATAATTTTCTTCTTTCATAGAAAAATAAGTAGACGTAATACGTAATAGACATAATTGTTCGCGATAATAATTATTCGCAAAAACACCACGATTAAAAATAATTGAAATAAAATAATAGTAAAATTGTTCTTTAAAGCGTATGAAAAAAAATGGATACTGCTTATAAAGTCACGCTTTATGTGATCACTTACAACTGCAAGCAAGCGGCAGACGTCAGCACCAAGTCATGCCAGTAAAGCACACCGCCGCACCAAAAGCGGCCCATCACGTGCACCGACACCATGAATGGGTAGTATCTGACGGTAGTCCGCTCCCCCTTGAAGATACGCCGGCCGTCATGGCGATGGTACTCTTGGAGGTCTTCTAGCTCCCCTTGAGGGTCTGGGAAGGAAGATACAGTTCATCAGCAGCCCACGAGACCATTTCAAGCAGAAAGAAGGCCATGAGTCCACGAAAATGTAAAGGAAATTGGAGTTTAACATCCATTAGCATTAGCTCTCGATAATCCAATGCATCTCTCTTTTAATGCATGGATTTACCTATCCAAGATTGCGTTGCGTTTCGTTAACGGTGACGATCATTAATATCTAGCAAATTGCTTACTGCCTACAGCCTCAAAACAAAATATGTTGCCCACTACTGTGTAACTAGCAACACTGACAATTAGAGGCTAAATAACTACGAGTATTAGCTGTTGACTCATCGACTACTGGGTATTTCGAATTTGTGTATTGTATTATATTGGCTATTTCTGGCTGCTATTTTAAACGTAGAGACAATTTTAATTCACCAGAGTGATTTGATTGATTATACTGTTGTAAAATTATTCAAAAACTTACCCCAGTACTTGCTATCATTAGCATTCATGTTGAACTTGTGTTTATCTCGCGGAGTTTCGCTTAGTAGTTTATCAACAACATCATCTAAAATAGCTTCAGCTTTATTTGATCCGAAGTAATCTTCTCCCATCGCTTTCCTTGCTGATTTCACTATTTTCTTATCTTGCCCTCTTTCAGCGATAATCTTTAGAATGTCGTCTCTGTTCATTTTTTCTTTCAGTTTCAAAAACAAATTTTTCGATTCTGTATTTTGTAGAAATTTCAAACTATCGTCTTCGTATAGTGATTTGAAGAAATTAGTTTCATTCAAAGTGGTTTCCATTGTCACATTGGTGAGTAAAAGAGCGTATTTATCTTTATCAATCGCATAATTATCGATTTTCTTTAGTTTTTCCTTTAATTCTTCTATTCGTGTCAAATTACTTAAATCTGGATTTACTCCAAGTACTTTTATTAGTGCTTTAGCAATGTCATTAATTTTTGCACTTTCAAGAATGCTAGTACTATTTTGAGCTGAAGAGTTTACGAAAAATATAGTTATTAAAATAGAAAATACAATATTTGCTACATGATTCATGTTGTTCTTTACTAGTTTGTTTTAAACTATAAAATAATAAAAAGTTTATGGTATTTTTATCTCATCATACACATACATTTCCAGTTGGGAAAATTTAGTTTACGACTGTAATAACTCTAAAACTTGTTTTTACTTGTACATAAACCTACGAATTTTATTTACCGCAAAAAGTATTAAAATACTCAAAATCTTGGAAGTAACAGAGTAACTTTTACAGTTAAGCTACTAAATCATCTCAAAACTAAGCAAGAGCAGCTAAATACAAAAATTTATTCTGACATACTAACATTTTTAGTAGTAAATTAACAAAATTAAAAACTTTTGGCAGCTAGAAAAGTTTTGCACTCTTGTCTTTTTCTTAACATTACTCTTAAAAATCAAACAACCGATTATTCATCAGAACTGAAGTTATTAAAATTGAGACAGGTAATCAATTTTATTAGTATATCCCCCTTTTACCCTCTAGGAGCTGAATTTTGCAAAATCCAGTCTTAGTGAGCACCTGCGTTCTAAAAGGAACCCCCATGCGAAAGGATAGTGCCAGGGTCTGGACCAAGTGCTGCCCAGAATCAACCCATAGTGCATTTTGTTCCTCAGGCCAATACTAATGTGTAAACCGAAGCGCACTTGCATTTTGGAAATAATTAATTTCGGTCTACTAACCAAACTACTGCAACAGCGCTTGATCGCTTATAAATAATGTCGAAGTCGTACTAAAGTGTACGGATGTAGTATGGTTAAGTTCAACATTACGAGTGTTATTTAATGCCAAAATCGCCAAATCTTATGCGTAGTAGGTATACATCGATAATAGGTATTTTGTATGTAAATAATTCCAAACAAAACTTTTTTCTCTTAACTCCAGGGATAGATTTCAGTGCGCTCCGGTTTACAAATTAGTATTGGCCTGAGGAACAAAATGCACTATAGTTTCATTCTGGGCAGCACTTGGTCCAACTTCCATACATGGATTGGCACTGTCCTTTGGCACTCAGATTTCGTCATGAGTGAGTCAGTCAGTCAGTCAGTGACCTTTCACTTTTATAGATATAGATTTGTCTCACTGCATATAGAAATGGTCCATTTCATGTTCGTAGTTTATTTATTGTGTTTGGGATATCAGGTGAACATAACGTTGTAACTTGATAAATTGTAGGTATTGGTAATATTACGGATTAAGCGTAAAGCCAGACATTTTCTGCCAGTCACATGATTAATGGAGATAAGTCGTAGTCGTAGCGTATCATATCAGAGTAAACGTTCAAGAAAAATGGACTTTGTATGTAATATTTTTTTTAGTTCCTGATTTTATTTACCTTTTTACTGTGCTTTAGTCATACAGGCATTCAGGATGTTTTCAATTGATATTTAGACACAAAAGTAATAAATAAGTACCTACCTTATGACCCCATTCTTGCTCTTGCAAGGCACTCGCATCTGCCCATGCATTACATGCATTGCTCTTTTACTACTATAAGATAAAAAAAACTAATGATTCTCAGTAACCATAGTGGTTTTTGCATTACAAAATGATGATAATCATTACGTGCCAATAAAACCACAGTAAATTATGAAGAAAAAGATATAGTGGTGATATTGAATTTGGGGCAGAAAGGTTCTAGAGTGGCGACCGCGGGCTGGAAGACGTAGCGTGGGCAGGCCTCCTACTAGGTGGACCGACGACCTAATAAAGGTCGCGGGAAGAGCCTGGATGCGGGCAGCGCTGGACCGTTCAATGTGAAAAGCTTTGGGGGAGGCTTTTGTCCAGCAGTTGACGTCATTTGGCTGAAACGATTGAATTTCGTTTTTTATCATTATCATTACACAAGAACAAATTGTAACGTACACGCCCCACCTCTTTAATAATTCTTCAGAGTTCAAAGCCTTCCAAGTTGAGTTAAATTGAAAGGAAACAATACATTCTTATTTGTAAAGACTTTCTTTGTTCTTCAGCAAAGTGCCGCAACCAGTAAGGAATTCGTTAAGTTGAGCTGGTAAAATATCAGTATAAAAAACTTCTTTCTGTATTTATACAGAACTGGCTTTCCGCCCGCGGCTTTGCCCGCGTGGGATTTTGTCTGTCACAGAAAAACTATATCGCGCGCGTCCCTGTTTCGAAAACCGGGATGAAAACTATCTCTATTTCTGTGACAAATTTCATCAAAATCGGCTTAGTGGTTTCGCCGTGAAAGGAAGACAGGCAGACAGAGTTACTTTCGCATTTATAATATTAATAAAGTATACGTAGATCTGGCCCAGAAAAGTTGTCTAGAATTAAATATCCCAGGATGAATTGAAACATTTCGATACGTTAATTATTTAAGTTAATCTCGGATACTACTCGATTCTTTAACTTAATATTTTTACTACTTTACCACACCATGACAATTGAATTGTGTGATTTTAAAATTATATATCTGAAGTCTGTAAATTGGTCTGCCTCAAAACCTTCTTCCTGTTTCAATCTCTACAACCAACATCAAAATTCACACACCTCGGAAGCCTAGTCTCAATTTGAAAATTATAAATCTTGAAAAAATCGAACTGCCTAAGGCGGGAATTGCAGTGTCTAGTGCCCGTTTTCACCATCAATCCCCAATTTTTAAGTGACCCCTATGAAAACAAAATTCCTGTTATGTGTTACCATAAGGGTCATATAAAAATTAGGGATTAATGGTGAAAACGGACAAAAGTAGCTCAGTTGGAAGAGCAGTCGCCCGATAAGCGGAAGGTCGTGGATTCAATTCCCGCCTTAGGCAATTCGATTTTTTCAAGTTATTTATAATGTTCAAATTAGTTCGACTTTTAACGCTAAAAATTAAATGATCTAATTTTTTTCTCTGTTTCTTCTTCCTTCTTTAGAAAGCTTTACAAGACAGAAACTTAGCGTCTCATGCATGGTCTCTTTCTCCAGGAAAATAGGTAAGTAAGTAGCTAAGTATGGCCTGTGGTTTGGCGCCATCGGGTGAACTAAAGTTTGATTCCACTATCATTGTTATTTCCATTATATTTACACGCGATGTGAGTACATTCCGCTCGGAAATACCTAAGTGCTTTTTATTAGAGCAATGTCTAGCCAGTAACGAGCTTTTAAAAGTGTTTTATGGGGCGCGTAATGTGCCGGCGGAAATAGTGCGTACAGCGTTTGTACGCGAAGCGAAGGGTAAAAGATGTTTTAAGTACTTCGAACATTTTGACACAGTTTTTGTGTACTATACAGGCTGTCCCAAAAAGTAGTGTCAAGCCGAAGCCCAGAAGTAGAGCATCATTAAGGCTATCTAAATCACCCCCCATGTAAGTATGTTCCGTGATTTTTGATAGTTTTCGAGTTATGATTGTTTTAAATTTCTGTGCTTAGGCACTTTTTTGGTCACTGTGGCGCGAATAGTCAAGTTACATGCCTGATGTTTTCATAACTCGAAAACTATCAAAAGTCACGAACTATGGGTCGCGAACGCATATTTAGGCATAATTATTGGTAACGGTAAAATTTTCTATAGGTGGGTCCCGAGTTTGAGAACTTGACTGAACTTGTATTAGATAAGTCGTAGCCCTGACAACTTTGGGAACCATTGGTCTAGTACATAATAAAGGCGATAAAATGTACCTATAGTCTGACACTGATCTGCTGTCGTAAGTACTGGAATCTGAGACGATGTAGCTCGACTTTTCTAAGCACTGCGATGTACTATGTGTCAAAATTTGAAAAAATAAATCATTTTTTTCAAAATCGCTGAAAGAAAAAACGTCTTCATCAATTTGGAATAATCCTATTTTTTTTTTTTGATATGAACATGCGACATGATTGTCACAGTGCTTGCTCTTCACTCTAGAAATTCCTTAAGTTTCAGGCTTTCGTTCTTTACTTTATTTAGTCTAAAACCACAGAATAATTAATAGGTAGTGTAGGTACCTACTTATGTTAAAACTCTTAAAGTTATTAGATAAGTGCTGTTGATATCACCACTAGATAGGGTTAACATCTGTAATAATAATGATAAAGCATTAGTAACATCCACTAATTGTTATTCCACAAACAAAAAGTTATCCAAAACCAAAAATGCAACCGGATTATTGTGGCCTGAGGGAAATACCGATGAAGTTGCGCCTCTAGATGGCATTAGTGTATCCGCGGGGAAATCAGCCGGATACCTCGGACGAGGCGGGCCGGACCTCGTGCGAGTGGGATAAAGAATTTTGACGTTGACGAGTTAAAACCTCGTAAGTAGAATTTTTACCAATATCACTAATTTCTAAATACTCAAAGGTGAGTGAATGACATAGTGATCTATCAACGCACAACCGAAACTACTGATGCTATGACGTAGGCATCCGATGTAGGACCAAATTGAACCCTCTTTTGATAATCACGCTATTTAGTCCAATACTTAGATCTCGGTTTTAACTAGTATTTTACTCTCATTACTTCAATTTATTATTTTCTTTGAAATTGTATTGGATAAGTAAAAATACAAACGTCAAACATATTTTAAAACCAAGGACGTTTATTTTGGTACTTACAGTTTACGATTTGCAATGTTTTTAAATCTTCTTGATTGCTAGTGCCACCTGTCGAGGAGTAGTTCAAGTAGTCACTTCCCGCGACTGCATTTTTGTTTGCATAACATAAATAAATAAAAACTTGTAATATAAAGTTGGATGGTTAAATTAAAATTATGATAAGTTGCCTTAATAAAAGAATACCTACCTACAAACAAATTTTATAAGATAGAAACAAATAAAGCAGGTTAGCGCCATCTAGTGTGGAGTAGCAGAAGCTTTAGAAACATGGAGGCTGCTTCTTCAACACGCAGTGACCAACATTTCCGATAGATGGCAGTGTGCTTACAGTTGCGAATTTCCCCAGAAGAAAAACGAGTATCAGGAAAAACCTGGAACAAAAAACTAATCAAAAGTTATGTGAAGAAAAGTTTAAATTAGGATTTATGGATTCTACTCTTTAATCAGAAGTCTTACTAATCTTATTTGAATTTTCCACCAATGAAAATGAAAGAAAAAACAAGATAGGTAGTAAAACGAACTGTCATTCGTCTGGGGTTTTTTTTATCTTTTATTTAATCTGTGTGCGAAATAGTACGTAAGTTGCTAAATGAAACCCGGCCCAGAACAGACGGTGAAACGCAACTGCAACGAAACTGCAACTGCTAGTTACTTTTGAGTTGCATCTAAGTTTCTGCCATAGCGTCCGTTGAGAGACCACACATGACGCGACCAGTTTGAAACTTTCAGTTTCAGTTTCATTCATCAGAATCATCAGAAAGTTGCAGTTTCGTTGCAGTTGCGTTTCACCGTCTGTTCTGGACCTTAATTTAACTTTGATATGCGCTAATTTTGAAAGTAGATAGATAGATAGCTCAAAATCATATTCGTAATCCGACAAAAAGGTAAAAGCCAATCATTCACTCGAATGAGGCGACACTGCGACAGTTTCGGACTTCCGACTCCGATTACCGAAGGTCAGCAAGCTCACCTACCTGAAGAGGTTCTACGGGAATATTACTTTGTGCAGTACAAATATTCGAAGTTAAAAAAATTACAAGTCACCGATGTTTCGTATTGTGTGTGCCCAAGTCAGAAATAAAATTCCAGGCCAAAGATTTCAATTTACAGTTAAAATATTTTACTCAGTTATTTTAATAGCAGTGACTTAATTGACATAAATGTCCTATGTCCCCTAGATGGGGCAGAGGGCGTCAACAACAGTACTCCATCGCGTTCGGTCTTGAGCTTCGCGCTTGATCTCGCTCCAGGTCTTGCCGATTTTTTTCGCCTCGTCTGCTACACAGTACGCCGCCAAATTTCTTTGGGGCGACCACGCTTGCGTTTTCCTAGGTGGTTTCAAACCATATAGTAGGACTAGGAAGCAGTACCCAGCCGGAAAATAAATCCCGGGAAAATGTTAATTTACATTTTACTTAGTTCACAATACAGAAGCAGTATTGGATTAGGCAGATTATTTGATCAGTATCAAAGCGTCTAATGAAATTTTCCTCCCACAAATATTATTCTGGAAGAACAATAGCATTCTCCCCCATTGCCCTCGTCTGTCTTATTTCCAAAATAAACTGAGAAAAGATAATCAATTTCAAAGAAAATGTTAACAGTAGGAAACCATTTAGAATAGCATTTCTGCGGATTAACCGATTAAGTGAACCGCGGGACGACAGGGCCGTATCAAGGGCATTAGGGGCCCACAGGACAGAGTTTGTAACATTAGAGCCCCGGAAAGCTCAGAAAAGGTGCCGTCATATTTAAGTAAAGTTAAAATTTCATATATTGGACGACCCAATGATACTCGTAAAATGGTGAAAGTTCACCAAAAATATCAGATTCCTAGTGAGTTAGTCTTAGTACATTTAATTTTGTACTTGTACTACCAACGTGAAAAGTAAAAGAAAGGTTACTTGGATGTTTCTGCAGCGACAGATATGCATTATTTAAGCAATCACCATGAACATCTTCAATTTGAAAAGCTATTTGTATGTTTTAGAATTCTTATGATTTTTAGATGATCAAACGAACTTACCAAGTGAAGTTCGATCTGAATTATCCTGTTTTCGCCGAAGAGATTTATTTTACCGTGTAGTACCCCTNACTGTTTCTAAATTAGCTAGCACTTTCACAGTGAAAATCTAAATCTGCTGACGCCAAGATCCCTGAATGCATTTCCCCAGACCGCTGCTCTCCTTAAAGCTACTTTGAATCTGCTATCCACCTGCAGCTTACCGTTATTGATGACCGCTGGAGGTTCGCCAATGTGCAATAATTATTCACTTCGAAAGCTTTCTTAGGAGTCATTAGTGTTGGAAAGTTAGAAACTTTTTGGTTAAACGTAAGCATATTTGAATATTTGAATTTGGCACTCCGCTGTCAATGTAAGGTTTCCAGACTTCTGAATCAATCACTCGATCTCATGTAGTCTCTGTGTGCTGTATGTTCTAAAATCAATCCGGGGTAATCTTCGTGGTCTTTTCCTTCTTACGCTCCAAATTCCAACAATTAGATGCAGAAGCCGGCTAGCCGAGATCAGTGGAAAGTTTTGTGGGATAAAAAGATGTTCTGGTTATTTAACCAAAACTTAGATCTCATTCTAGCTTCCACACAAAGCTTCCTTTTAAAGCTAGTATTTGTTTTAAAAACTGTATTTTTCCACAGAGATTGAATATCACAATCATTTTGTGTAAGGTATTTATTTAGCAATAGTTACTACGAGTAGTTATTTATATGAATCACCTACTTGAAATAAATAAATTCGTTTAGATAAACCCTAAATGGTTAGCATATAAGTTTTGTATCATTTAATTTAAATTATCTATTTTCAGACTGTTATAACTTACAGCTTTTGTGCTATAACACATAGTAGGTACAAACAACAAATAAATTAATATTTATTAAAACAACTGCTTGGTATATTTCACCATCTTAATAGTCCACCCACCAAATCAAAACACCTTGAACTATTATTAGAACTTTCCCCTCAAAAAGCTCAATCCACAAATAAAGAACGCGGAACAATCAAATCTAATCCATTCATGAAACCGCGCCCGCCACCGGAAATACGTCATTAACGAAACAATGGCCGCCCACCACTTCCGTTTGGGTGAGTGCAGGCGTTAATGCATAGCCGACTGTGACACCGCGAAACTGTTTGACGCTGTCGGTTGGCGAAATAGCGTGGGGAATGTAGACCAAATCTACTTTTTGATTGTGGTATTGGTATTGGAGAGGGTTGTGGTCATGCAACGAAGAATACATGACTTGATGATGACGTTTCGTCCTTAGATTAATAAAGCCTAGATGGATAGTCTTCATACAAACGTCGTCAAGAGTGAGGCAAAAATCTTATGTCATTACATTAGTGTCAATTTCGTTGGGGAGTGTGGATAGTGAAGGCGATCTCACCGAAAGTAGGGAAATTTTTAATACATTTTTAATTATTTTATAATTAACAAAAGCAAAACGCATCATGTACTTACTTATTTATTGAATTCAATGTACTTACCTAATTACAATAAGATAAATCGACTTAAGTCCCGATTTCATAAAAAAAGGCGAACAATTGGGAAATAAATTTTCTTGTTACTGATATCATTCCCGTATACCCTACTTATGAAATGTAACACTGGTCACTTTTTTCGCTTTTCTGATGTATTTAGACACCCTTTCACAGCACAAACTGTCATAATTAATTATAATTCGTCGGACGCGTTTACCAATATTTCACTTTGACAGTTCATGTGACGTTTACGAGTGAGCCGTTCCGGCTCACCAAAAGCTGCCTCACCTTTCGTGCACTGACTATCTATCTAGGCTTTATTAATGTAAGGTTGCGTCGCAATCTGTTTATAGAACCAAAAACAAAACAAAACCTAGTCGCATCACGTACTTAGCGTCGTCTAGTCGCGTAGCTTCGCGTCACGATTGTCACACGTAGTCGCGTAATGCAGCACGGTTAGCGTGTAAAACCAAAACCATGATCACAACACGCGACATACCAAAGTGTACTCGTACTATTGTCGCGTCGCTTTCGTCACTAACGTATTCGCGTAAGTTCACGTGCCCATCAAATAAAAGAAAGGTCAGAATCAAAATCAGTGTCATTTTGGTTTGCGTCGATGATGTAACTTTCCATTTTATAGTTTATGTCTGAAAAAAATGTCTGAAACGTTAGTAGTTTATTATTTTACGTCAAGGTTCATAATGTGTTGAAACGCCTGCTTACTTGTTAATTAATATTTTAGTATCAACTAGCTGACCCGGCGAACTTTGTTCCGCCTTAATGGCAATAAATAAGCAGACTTTTTTTTTTAATTTCGAACGGGATAAAAAGTATCCTATGTCCTTCTCCTGGCTCTAAACTACCTCCCTGACAATTTTCAGCTAAATCGGTTCAGCCGTTCTTGAGTTATAAGTGGAGTAACTAACACGACTTTTTTTTATATATATAAAAAAAAAGTCTGCTTATTTATTAAGGCGGAACAAAGTTCGCCGGGTCAGCTAGTTTATATAAATAGATTTAATTAACAATGTTACAGGACATAATGGACACGCGGTCCCAAAATAATTAAATGTAGGCATTTTACTTACCGTGTATAAATTAGCGTATACATACAACCCGATGGAGTTCACTGCGCACCAGGCAGCCGTGACGTCACAACAACGCTCTGGTACGAGCAAGAGTACCAAAGGTCTTGACAGTAGGGGTCCAAAGTTGCGTTATTAACTTAGTTTTAAAATCCAAAACAATTTATTTTTCTGTTCTATGCTAAGAAATTCATTGCTCGTTTTCAAGATTGTTTGTAATTGAGCAATAGAATGTTACAAAAGTCACGAATGCTGAAAAGTCTCGTCTTGTGTACCAGCATCTAAAGTTATTATTAGCTAGTGTTGAGNGCCAATACTAATGTGTAAACCGAAGCGCACTTGCATTTTGGAAATAATTAATTTCGGTCTACTAACCAAACTACTGCAACAGCGCTTGATCGCTTATAAATAATGTCGAAGTCGTACTAAAGTGTACGGATGTAGTATGGTTAATCATCATATACATCGATGATATTTTGTATGTAAATAATTCCAAACAAAACTTTTTTCTCTTAACTCCAGGGATAGATTTCAGTGCGCTCCGGTTTACAAATTAGTATTGGCCTGAGGAACAAAATGCACTATAGTTTCATTCTGGGCAGCACTTGGTCCAACTTCCATACATGGATTGGCACTGTCCTTTGGCACTCAGATTTCGTCATGAGTGAGTCAGTCAGTCAGTCAGTGACCTTTCACTTTTATAGATATAGATTTGTCTCACTACATATAGAAATGGTCCATTTCATGTTCGTAGTTTATTTATTGTGTTTGGGATATCAGGTGAACATAACGTTGTAACTTGATAAATTGTAGCTATTGGTAATATTACGGATTAAGCGTAAAGCCAGACATTTTCTGCCAGTCACATGATTAATGGAGATAAGTCGTAGTCGTAGCGTATCATATCAGAGTAAACGTTCAAGAAAAATGGACTTTGTATGTAATATTTTTTTTAGTTCCTGATTTTATTTACCTTTTTACTGTGCTTTAGTCATACAGGCATTCAGGATGTTTTCAATTGAGATTTAGACACAAAAGTAATAAATAAGTACCTACCTTATGACCCCATTCTTGCTCTTGCAAGGCACTCGCATCTGCCCATGCATTACATGCATTGCTCTTTTACTACTATAAGATAAAAAAAACTAATGATTCTCAGTAACCATAGTGGTTTTTGCATTACAAAATGATGATAATCATTACGTGCCAATAAAATCACAGTAAATTATGAAGAAAAAGATATAGTGGTGATATTGAATTTGGGGCAGAAAGGTTCTAGAGTGGCGACCGCGGGCTGGAAGACGTAGCGTGGGCAGGCCTCCTACTAGGTGGACCGACGACCTAATAAAGGTCGCGGGAAGAGCCTGGATGCGGGCAGCGCTGGACCTTTCAATGTGAAAAGCCTTGGGGGAGGCCTTTGTCCAGCAGTTGACGTCATAATTTGGCTGAAACGATTGAATTTCGTTTTTTCGTCTACCCACACACATCCACGTTAGCACAATTATCATTACACAAGAACAAATTGTAACGTACACGCCCCACCTCTTTAATAATTCTTCAGAGTTCAAAGCCTTCCAAGTTGAGTTAAATTGAAAGGAAACAATACATTCTTATTTGTAAAGACTTTCTTTGTTCTTCAGCAAAGTGCCGCCTGAACCAGTAAGGAATTCTTTAAGTTGAGCGGGTAAAATATCAGTATAAAAACTTCTTTCTGTATTTATACAGAACTAGCTTTCCGCCCGCGGCTTTGCCCGCGTGGGATTTTGTCTGTCACAGAAAAACTATCGCGTGCGTCCCTGTTTCAAAAACCGAGATGAAAACTATCTCTATTTCTGTGACAAATTTCATCAAAATCGGCTCAGTGGTTTCGGCGTGAAAGCAAGACAGACAGAGTTAATATCCTAGGATCAATTGAAACATTTCGATACGTTAATTATATAAGATAATTTAGATTTTAATATTGTATGTAATTTAGATAATTTAGATTTTAATATTGTATGTACCTATAATGTTGCAATGCCCTTACAGGGCCATGTTTCGGGACTCTGTATTAATATTTAAGATCCAAATGTACCAACATGATGCAATAAACATATATGACTATATATGACTATGACTAAGTTAATCTAGGATACTACTCGATTCTTTAACTTAATAATTTTACTACTTTACCACACCATGACAATTGAATTTATTGTGTGATTTTAAAATTATATATCTGAAGTCTGTAAATTGGTCTGCCTCAAAACCTTCTTCCTGTTTCAATCTCTACAACCAACATCAAAATTCACACACCTCGGAAGCCTAGTCTCAATTTGAAAATTATAAATCTTGAAAAAATCGAACTGCCTAAGGCGGGAATTGAAGTGTCTAATGCCCGTTTTCACCATCAATCCCTAATTTTTAAGTGACCCCTATGAAAACAAAATTCCTGTTACGTATTACCATAAGGGTCACAAATTAGGGATTAATGGTGAAAACGGACAAAAGTAGCTCAGTTGGAAGAGCAGTCGCCCGACAAGCGGAAGGTCGTGGATTCAATTTCCGCCTTAGGCAATTCGATTTTTTCAAGTTATTTATAATGTTCAAATAAGTTCGAGATGCGACTTTTAACGCTAAAAATTAAATAATCTCAATTTTTTCTTTCTTTCTTCTTCCTTCTTTAGAAAGCTTTACATGCCAGAAACAGAAACAGAAAGCGTCTCATGCATGGTTCCTTTCTTCAGGAAAATAAGCCTAAGTATGGCGCCATCGGGTGAACTAAAGTTTGATTCCACTATCATTGTTCTTTCCATTATATTTACACGCCATGTGAGTACATTCCGCTCGGAAATACCTAAGTGCTTTTTTATTAGAGCAATGTCTAGCCCGTAACGAGCTTTTAAAAGTGTTTTATGTGGCGCGTAATGTGCCGGCGGAAATAGTGCGTACAGTTTTTGTACGCGAAGCGAAGGGTAAAAGATGTTTTAAGTGCTTCGAAGACATTTTGACACGGTTAGTTTTTGTGTACTATACAGGCTGTCCCAAAAAGATCAAGCCGAAGTCCAGAGGTAGAGCATCACTAGGGCTATCCAAATCACCCCCATGTATATTCCGCGGTTTTCGATAGTTTTCGAGTTATGATTGTTTTCAATTTCTGTGCTTAGGCACTTTTTTGGTCACTGTGGCGCGAATAGTCAAGTTGCATGCCTGATTTTTAATTATTATTAGATGAATACTAGGCCTGATTGATTCAGAAGTTTATTTTAGAGATGAAACGGATAGTTGTTTGGCCGGATACCGGATACCGGATATCCGGCGAGCTGCTAGGCCGGATATCCGGATATCCGGCGGCCGGATAGTTGTCCCATTGTCATGTTGCATGTCGTAACGAGTTTAGCGCCGCACAGGTGCTTCGAACGCGATCAGTGGGTCTAGTAGACTAGACAAGACACACTTTTCGAAAATCAAATTCGTTCTAATAGAATGTCAGATTTTGCCACTCGTCTAAGGGGCAGATTAATTCGGGCGATTTCGGTTGCCATCGTGAGTATGTCATTGAATGGCGAAAATTCAATTAGTTTACTTGCTGCGTAATCTGACTGAACTGCATTATACAGGGTGACTTTGAAATCGTTGGCATTCTTTTTAAAATAAGACTCTACTCATGATTCCCCAAATATGAGTCATATCAAATTAATTAAAATTTCAATATTTGAAATCTTGTACAGATGCCAGCACATCAATCTTCATATTCATACTGTGGCATCTTATTTCAATGTATTAAGTGTTATTTTGCAACAAATTGTATAGGATGATGTGCTGTTGAGTGTACTTACAATAGTTTTAAACTCTTTTTAAGAGCACAATAATACGAATACATAGTTAAAATAATGTCAAAAAATCGCATTGGATTTGTCTCATATTTGGGGAATGCACTATGTATCATGAGTATTCTTATATTAAAAGGATGCCAACGATTTTAAAGTCACCCTGTATGTCATCAGACCATCAGTGAAAAAAATATCGCCTATTTTATTTGGCAATATTTCGACATTAAAATATATTTACTATTTATGTATTCGTCATTAGAGTGAATAGTCCAGAAAATAAATTAGTTTTTTGAAAGCCCTTATAATAATATGGCTTTTTTGTAACTTTTTGGACTTTAGATAAAAACCGTAATTATTTTAACCCATTTTATTGATATTTAACTTAAAAATTAATGTGTTTCATTTTATTATAGGAAATTATCGTAGTTTTTTAATATCCGGTATCCGGCCGGATAGTGAGCTACTATCCGGTATCCGGCCGGATAGTAAATCTAGGCCGGATATCCGGCCTACCGGATAGTTGCCGGATATCCGTTTCATCTCTAGTTTATTTTACATCCATAACACGAATGTAAACTAAAATCCTCAATGCCGTAAAAAAAATCATAACTCGAAAACTATCAAAAGTCACGGTGATTTGGGTAGCCCTAGTGATGAACGTCAAAAATCTGTCAAACTCCATACAAAAAGCACCGGTTGTTATTATTGTTACGGTTAAAATAAGGTGGTGCAGCAACTCAGCCTTAGATTTCACACTTCCATCCTTCGCTTTATGTGTCTGAAATTATGAGATGAAAACCCTATTTTTTAGCTCATAAGAGCTTCAATAATGACAGTCAATCATTAAAAACATTAACTAAATTGTTAATCTACAAACAAAAAAGTTTACCAAAATAAAACAAAAATGCAACCGGATTATTGTGGCCTAAGGGAAATACCGATGAAGTTGCGCCGCTAGATGGCATTAGTGTATCCGCGGGGAAATCAGCCGGATACCTCGGACGAGGCGGGCCGGACCGCGTGCGAGTAGGATAAAGAATTTGTAGATTTTTAGAATGAATTGAAAAGAGATAGTATTTTGAGATCAAGCTAATTTAGTCCAATATAATATTTTACTCATACTTTACTTAAATTAATTTACTTGTTATTGTATTGGATAAGTGAAAATACAAACGTCAAACATATTTTAAAACCAGGGACGTTTATTTTGGTACTTACAGTTTACGATTTGCAATGTTTTTAAATCTTCTTGATTGCTAGTGCCACCTGTCGAGGAGTAGTTCAAGTAGTCACTTCCCGCGACTGCATTTTTGTTTGCATAAAATAAATAAATAAAAGCTTGTAATATAAAGTTGGATGGTTAAATTAAAATTATGATAAGATGCCTAAATAAAAGAATACCTACCTACAAATAAATTTTATATGATAGCACTAATAAAGCAGGTCAGCGCCATCTAGTGTGGAGTAGCAGAAGCTTTAGAAACATGGAGGCTGCTTCTTCAACACGCAGTGACCAACATTTCCGATAGATGGAAGTGTGCTTACAGTTGCGAATTTCCCCAGAAGAAAAACGAGTATCAGGAAAAACCTAAAACAAAAAACTAATCAAAAGTTATGTGAAGAAAAATTTAAATTAGGATTTATGGATTCTACTCTTTATTCAGAAGTCTTACTAATCTTATTTGAATTTTCCACCAAGAAAAAATTAGATAGGTGATAAAACGAAATGTCATTCGTCTGGGGTATTTTTATGTTTTATTTTGCACAAAAAAATAACATGTGTGCGAAATAGTACGTAACCCTTAGTTTAACTTTGATATGCGCTAATTTTGAAAGTACCTACCTAGGTTACTTAGCTCAAAATCATATTTCTAATTCGACAAAAGATTTAAGCCAATCATAACTCGAATGAGGCGACACTACGACAACGACCCAACGGTGTCAGTTTCGGACTTCCGACTCCGATTGCCGAAGGTCAGCAAGCTCACCTTCGTTCGTTCGTTTCAGCCGAAAGACGTCCACTGCTGGACAAAGGCCTCCCCCAAGGATTTCCACAAAGACCGGTCCTGCGCCGCTTGCATCCAGGTACTTCCCGCGACCTTCACCAGATCGTCGGTCCACCTAGTAGGAGGCCTGCCCACGCTACGTCTTCCAGCTCGTGGTCGCCACTCAAGAACTTTTCTGCCCCAGCGGCCATCAGCTCTTCGAGCTGTGTGTGCCTAAGTCAGAAATTAAGTTCCAGGCCAAAGTTTTCAATTTACAGTTAAAATATTTTACTCAGTTATTTAAGTGACTTACTTAACTTACGCCCGTATTCAAAAACGATATTTGCTTAAGTGAAGCAGAAAATCGAACGCACTGCGTTGAATAGAGATCTGTAATTGGTTCGTGTGTCACCCTGTGCGTCCACGCGCACTGAGAGACCTCATAGTAATGTTTGTGAATACGGGCGTTAATATCCTATCTCCTCTAGGGTCAGAGAGGGTGTCCACGACAGTCCTCCATCGCGTTCGGTCTTGAGCTTCGCGCTTGATCTCGCTCCAGGTCTTGCCGATTTTTTTCGCCTCGTCTGCTGCAGTGCGCCGCCAAATTTCTTTGGGGCGACCACGCTTGCGTTTTCCTTGAGGGTTTCAAACCATATAGTAGCAAGCAGTACCCAGCCGGAAAATAAATCCCAATTATTAACTTAATTTACATTTTACTTAGTTCACAATACAGTAGCAGTATTGGATTAGGCAGATTATTTGATCAGTATCAAAGCGCCTAATGAAATTTCTCTCCCACAAATATTATTCTGGAAGAACAATAGCATTCTCCCCCATTGCCCTCGTCTGTCTTATTTCCAAAATAAACTGAGAAAAGATAATCAATTTCAAAGAAAATGTTAACAGTAGGAAACCATTTAGAATAGCATTTCTGCGGATTAACCGATTAAGTGAACCGCGGGACGACAGGGCCGTATCAAGGGCATTAGGGGCCCACGGGACAGAGTTTGGAACATTAGAACCCCGGGAAGTTCAGAAAAGGTGCCGTTAAATTTAAGTAAGGTGTAGTATCATATGCGCGTCACTACGCACAACCTCACATCCCATACACAGTAGACAATGCACGTCAATAAACGCACTTTTAATTACTCTTAATACGCAGTCAGTTTACTTATTTAATCGTCCCAACGCCCAACATTGCAAAGGTAAAATTTCATATATTGGACGACCCAATGATACTCGTAAAATGGTGAAAGTTCACCAAAAATATCAGATTCCTAGTGAGTTAGTACATTTAATTTTGTATTTGTACTACCGTAAAAGAAATGTTACTTGGATGTTTCTGCAGCGACAGATATGCATTATTTAAGCAATCACCATGAACATCTTCAATTTGAAAAGCTATTTGTATGTCTTAGAATTCTTATGATTTGTATTAATTAATTATTAGATTTTTGCTTGACAAGAATAATTTAAACTCTGCAGCATATCTATGCGTGGTCAGGACATCAATTGAGGATAATACAGCTCTTCGCACGATCTCGTAGTCATAAAACTCATATTATTTTTGATTTTAGGCTTTTAAAAAGCACTTTACACGTCCCAGTATCGCTGGTAGATTTCCTGGTGCAATAAGATACGCGGTGTTTAACTGGGCAATTGAATGCTCTTTTTTATAAAAAGGCGCCCAGTGTCCTGCCCTAGATGCCGCCCAGCTGGGCGGACAAAGGCTTTGTTTAACGAAATCGCCGCCAATTGGATTTGGCCGAGTAATTCTGTGGGGCCACGAGACGGGCGGACTGATAATTGACTTGCGGAAAGGTTAATTGTTTTAGTGTCCGGAATCAATAGCTATGTGTTCGCTGAATAGTGTGTTGTTCTTGCTGTTTCCTGATGGTGACAATAAGGCTCATGTTATTATTTCTTACCAACTAGTGATACAAAGAACTAATAAGTCTTATTGACACTTACTTAAGTAGATTATTAAGTCCCACATTAACTGAAAACGTTACACGTTACTTTTAAAGAATGACATAAAATAAAAAGGACAAATATTTTATCAACGCCTAGACAGTCCAAATAAGAGGTAACGCGATGTTTCGTTCGTTTCAGCCAAATGATGTCCGCTGCTGGACAAATCCCTTCCCCAAGGATTACCACAAAGACAGGTCCTGCGCTGCCTACATCCAGGTAATTCCCGCAACTTTTACTAGATCGTCGGTCCACCTTGTGGGCCTGCCCACACCACGTCTTCCGGCGCGTAGTCGCCACTCGAGAACTTTTCTACCCCATCAGCTCTACCAGCTATGTGCCATGCTTACAGCCCAAGTTTAGCAATTATTAAAATAATATTCTAGACAGCAAATAATTTTCTGTAATTGCTATCCAATCTAATTTGATGGCCCCACTCAAATCTTAATTCAACCCGAATTAAAGCATTCGGTTTTTGTGATTCCAGTGGCCCCACGTAATCCGGGGGCGTCGGTCCAATCGGAGATGGAGAAATTAAACGATTTGATTTATATTGCTGAAGGAATACGGGCCTGGAATCGCTGAGGAACTTTTAAAGACCTAGCCCCTATTGGGAGCTGTCTTTATTATTAGAAGATGGTTTTCAAGATGAAAACTGTTCTTATGTCCTTGAGCCAAGTATAAAATCTGTAAAAGTATGAAAAGGTGACAGGATTATTATCACATTCTTTATACAATGTGTTAATTTTATACTTCTTTTTACGCGGGCGTTAGTTACATGTACCTTTAGCGATTCAATAACGGTACTTTATTATCAATAAACTAATACGTGCCAACTAAAGATCTAAACAAGCCTCACTTCATTCAAAGGTATATTTCAAAGGAATTTTTCAAAGTTATTCAACATACATGACCTTTTTGCAGTTGTAAAAATACAGCTAAACTACCAACGTTGCATCAGCTTGTACTCGATCTGTCCCGCCAACAGCTTGGCGTGTCCCGGCCGCGATCGCGCTGCGATAAACCGAAGCTCGGCTTATGCATTGTCCTACTTCTTGTTAACTAAACAAGCTGCTACAGTGCACAGTGGATGCAGTAACTTGGTTTTGTAAACATAGTAAGTTTGTAACAGAATGTAATGATTAATTTACCGAACGCTTCGATTTGGTAGAGTTGGCTTAACTACGAGTAGGTTTTATAAGAAGGAGGAAGACGTGGATTTTACTATAATTTTAACATTTTTTAAATTGTTACTATAATGTCATGTAAAAGTATGTAACCTACTTCAATGTTTAATTACTGATTATTGCTAACTTAAATAAATTTAAGACCATTTTGTGTACTAGACATCAATTTTTGATAGGTAAGTTCCATCTACTCATAATTATGTTAAATGCACTTAACATTTTATCTTCCATTTTGATTGTATAGGTCACTTGACTCAAATGCCTGCTATTTATCCTGTGGGATTCTAGAATTTCTGAAATATTTCTAAAGCACTACAGGCAAAGTTCAGCACAAAGTAAACTCCTGCAAGATATTACCAAAGTCTGAATGTGAAGGGACCCTTGATATCTTATCAAATAACATACAACAGAAGCTTAGTAACTAATTTTATTTAGGTACGAAATGAAATTTTATAGAAGAAAAATGCACTTCATAAAGTGTGAATTGCAAGGACAAATTAACCAAAGTTTCAAAATTGTAAAGTACATTGCTAATATTGTCTGTTAATTAAAAATAAGTCGTTGTATAAAATAGTTGCCTACGTAGTCGCGTAGAACACACGTAAAGTATTAGTCGCATTCATAGACATATGTGCTCATTATCCATTGCGGTGTCTGTACTCAACGTTCGAATAATCTATAGTACTACGCAAGCAATGTAAACTGTTTACAATATGACTTCGTTGCTGTCATCATTGCTTTCATTGTCATAATTGTTTTTGGCCACATTGCTGCGACACCGGCCCCGCCCCCTTGTCACATCTCCCTTGAGTTTCTGTGATCTGTGGTCGCATTACATCGCAGTGTTGCGTCGCATCATGTAGCGTCCTAGGCTAGGTACAGGACAACGGGTAAGCAAGGTATTGTTTAATTTAGTTATTAATTTTTTTAGCGTTAAGAGTCGCATCTTTGTTTAATTTGACTACTGTTTACCTACTAGACCTGAGTATGCACTGTGACCCAGAAGTCAGTCGTGTATCTAACGGTTCACGATTGACTAAATCCAATATAAAGTTGGCTCCGAGGCGAGGCTGGATTGTGTTCCCGCCCCGGAAGCTTTCTTTAACTACGTTTAACGTTAACTCGCTTGTTTGCCGAAGCAGGGTTAACAGTGCGAGGTTAGGTTGCGGTTAACACTGCAGTAAATTGAGGAGTAAATGTTGAATTATACAACAGATACGACACTAGAGATACGGGCAGCGCACGACCGTGCATTGTGGAAAATCTTGGAGGAGACTTGTCCAGCAGTGGACGTCATTTGGCTGAAACGAACGAAAGAATGACACTAGAGGCGACTCAAATAAGAGTTGTTAAAAATTTCAACATTTCTCAACACTACACTACGACAATATTAGAGAGCAGTCATAAAATTTAATTGAAATTCAAATTCTTCATTAGTGCGTAGGCCCTTTTCAGGTATACACGACAAACTATAGCTTGCCCTACCACCACTTCAGGATAACATGGCGGCTGGTGCTGAGAAGAAAGTTTTGTGTCCCTGACCCACCCACGTTCTCTATGTGAAGGTTATAAGCATAAGTTGCAGAAATACTATGTTTTGTCCCATATTATATGGTCCCATCATATCCAATTCATTCAATACTCAATACTCAATATGTTTATTGCTTCCATAATACATAGTAGGTAATATAGGTGCTACAGTGTGATAATACAGTTAATTATGGACCCTGTTGGGCGCTGCAATTTAAAATAATTATAAAATATAAGAGAGGAGGCTTTTTAAATTATTAGNTCTAAACAAGCCTCACTTCATTCAAAGGTATATTTCAAAGGAATTTTTCAAAGTTATTCAACATACAGGACCTTTTTGCAGTTGTAAAAATACAGCTAAACTACCAACGTTGCATCAGCGTGTACTCGTATCTGTCCCGCCAACAGCTTGGCGTGTCCCGGCCGCGATCGCTCTGCGATAAACCGAAGCTCGGCTTATGCATTGTCCCACTTCTGTTCACTTAACAAACTGGTATAGTGCACAGAGGATGCAGTAACTTGTTCTGTAAACACCCATAGTAACAATAAGAATAACGTTAACTATTGTAGAGAGTAAGATGGTTCCTAAGACTAGGCACAGACCACCACATTTTTAGTTGACCGATAGTTGTGTCCGATTTTAAATTGTATGAAGAATCGGCCAAATCGAATCGGCGTAATATGCGCACTTCCATACATGCCCATACTGATCAACCGCCCGACTAAACTATCGGCCGACGAAAAATCGATGGTCTATGCCTAGACTTCACCTACAATAGATAACGGGATAGAATATAAAAATATTTAATTAGATTTAAATTTTTTCCATCTTAATTCACCACCAATGCCTGTTATTTATCCTGTGGGTTTCTAGAATTCCTGAAACATTCCTAAAGTACTATTGGCAAAGTTCAGCACAAAGACAACTCCTGCAAGATATTACCGAAGTCTGAATGTAGGGTCCCTCAATATCTCGTCGTATAATACAGAACAGCTCAGTAACTTATTTTGGTTCAAAATGAAAATTTTGTAGAAGAAAAATGCACTTCATAAGGTGTGAATTGCAAGGATAATATATTCCAAAATTGTAAAGTGCATTGCTAAGGCTGAGTTGCTCCACCTTATGTGGACCGTAACTATAACAATAACCGTTGCTTTTTGTATGGAGTTTGACAGATTTTTGACGTTTGTCAAAGTTAAAGTAAGATGGTGCAACTCAGCCTAAGATTGTCTGTTAATTCCAAGTAGGTCGTTGTATAAAATAGTTGCCTACGTAGTCGCGTAGCAGACAAGCTGAAAAAGCTCTTCAAGCTAAAGCCCGGTCTGCGAGCACGTAGAATTTTGTCCAATGACCTCGAACTTCCCATCCTTATCGCTCGCGCGTAATTATATTGCTGTCGCGACTGTGCGACGGGCGCCCGCAGTGAGTGTGCGACTGACCAGAGTACACCAGCGCGCGTCCCTTCAAAAAAAAAAATGCGACGAACACACGTAGCTTAAAGTATTAGTCGGTCAAGTAGCGTCCTAGGCTACAGGACAACGGGTAAGCAGGGTATTGTTTAATTTGACTGCCATATTTACCTACTAGACCTGAGTCTGCACTGTGACCCAGAAGTCGGTCGTGTATCTAACGGTTCACGCTTGACTAAATCCAATATAAAGTTGGCTCCGAGGCGAGGCTGGATTGTGTTCCCGTACTGGAAGCTTTCTTTAACTGCGTTTAACGTTAACTCGCTTGTTTGCCGAAGCAGGGTTAACAGTGCGAGGTTAAGTTGCGGTTAACACTGCAGTAAATTGTGGAGTAAATGTTGAATCATACAACACATACGGACCGACGGTCTGGTAAAGGTCGCGGGAAGAACCTGGATGCGGGCAGCGCAGGACCGTGCATTGTGGAAAATCTTGGAGGAGACTTGTCCAGCAGTGGACGTCATTTGGCTCCCCCTCCTTCCCCAAGGATTTCCACAAAGACCGGTCCTGCGCCGCTCGCATCCAGGCACCTCCTGCGACCCTTACCAGATCGTCGGTACACCTAGTGGGAATCCTGCTCACGCTACGTCTTTCGGCTCGTGGTCGTCACTCAAGAACTTTCCTGCCCCAGCGGCCATCAGCTCTACGAGCTATGTACCCCGCCCACTGCCACTTTATTTTAGCGACTCTGCGGGCTGTCAGACCCGCTCACGTACTCTAATAAGGGTTTTAAGAAGTTACATAATACATGTTTTGTCCTATCTATGTTCACATCATATTGTATTCATTTCATTCTACTGACACTTCTAGTTAAAATCTAAATCGGCTGACGCCAAGATCCCTGAATGCATTTCTCCAGACCGCTGCTCTCCTTAAAGCTTTTTTGGATCTGCTATCCACCTGCAGCTTACCGTTATTGATGGCTGCTAGAGCTTCGCTAATGTGCGATTATTCACTTCGAAAGCTTTCTTAGGAGTCATTAGTGTTGGAAAGTTAGAAACTTTTTGGTTAAACGCAAGCATATTTGAATATTTGAATTTGGCACTCCGCTGTCAATGTAAGGCTTCCAGACTTCTGGATCAGACACTCGATCTCATGTAGTCTCTGTGTGCTGTATGTTCTAAAATAAATCCGGGGTAATCTTCGTGGTCTTTTCCTTCTTACGCTCCAAATTCCAACAATTAGATGCAGAAGCCGGCTAGCCGAGGGCAGTGGAAAGTTTTGTGTGATAAAAAGATGTTCTGGTTATTGAAATAACTCCATAACATAGATCTCATTCTAGCTTCCACACAAAGCTTCCTTTTAAAGCTAGTATTTGTTTTAAAAACCGTATTTTTCCACAGAGATTGAATATCACAATTATTTTGTGTAAGGTATTTATTTAGCACTAGTATTTATTTAGTACTTGAAATAAATAAATTCGTTTGGATAAACCCTAAACGGTTAGCATGTAAGTTTTGTATCATTTAAATTATCTATTTTCAGACTATTATTACTTACAGCTTTTGTGCTATAATATATAGTACAAACAATAAATACTTCATATATTTATTAAAATAACTGCTTGGTATATTTCACCATCTTAATAATCCACCCACCAAACATCAAAACACCGTGAACTATTATTAGAACTTTCCCCACAAAAAGCTCAATCCACAAATAAAGAATGCGGAACAATCAAATCTAATCCATTCATGAAACCGCGCCCGCCACCGGAAATACGTCATTAACGAAACAATGGCCGCCCACCACTTCCGTTTGGGTGAGTGCAGGCGTTAATGCATAGCCGACTGTGACACCGCGAAACTGTTTGACGCAGTCGGTTAGCGAAATAGCGTGGGGAATGTAGACCAAATCTACTTTTTTATTGTGGTATTGGTATTGGAGAGGGTTGTGGTTCTGCAGTGGAGACTTAGGCTGGGTTGCACCATCTTACTTTAACTTTGACAAATGTCAAAAATCTGTCAAACTCCATACAAAAAACACCGGTTATCGTTAAAAGTTACAGTCAAAGTTAGGTCGTGCAACTCAGCCTTAATGACTTGATAATGACTTTGCGTCATGCTCAACGTGTAAAACCACAAACATAATCTGCATAACACGCGACATAAGTGTAACATACAATAGTTGCATCTTGTAGCGTCGTGTCGCGTAGCGTCGCGTCACGTTTGTCACACGTAGTCGCGTAATGCAGCACGATTGGCGTGTAAAACCAAAACCATGACCACAACACGCGATATACCTAACTAACGGCCGGTTCACACATGTCTCCGTTTTACTGTTCCGTTTTATCGTGTACGTTTTTTTTCGTCGATAGCGTATGTAGTTGTATGAGCGACTTCACACATGACACAGTATTCTGTACACAGTAATACTTACATACATCGACGAAAAAAAACGTACACGATAAAACGGAACAGTAAAACGGAAACATGTGTGAACCGGCCGTAAGTGTACTCGTACTATTGTCGCGTCACGTAGCGTCGTGTATCGTCGAGTCGCGTTCGTCACTAACGTTTTGGCGTTCACGTGCCCATCAAATCAAAGAAAGGTCAGAATCAAAATCAGTGTCATTTTGGTTTGCGTCGATGATGTAACTTTCGATTTCATAGTTTATGTCTGAAACATTAGTAGTTTATTATTTTACGTCAGGCTTCATAATGTGTTGAAACGCCTGCTTACTTGTTAATTAATATTTTAGTATCAATTTAATTAACAGTGTTACAGGACATAATGGACACGCGGTCCCAAAATAATTAAATGTAGGCATTTTACTTACCGTGTATTAATTAGCGTATACATACAAACCGATGGAGTTCACTGCGCACCAGGCAGCCGTGACGTCACAACAACGCTCTGGTACGAGCAAGAGTACCAAAGTTCTTGACAGTAGGGGTCCAAAGTTGCGTTATTAACTTAGTTTTAAAATCCAAAACAATTTATTTTTCTGTTCTATGCTAAGAAATTCATTGCTCGTTTTCAAGATTGTTTGTAATTGAGCAATAGAATGTTACAAAAGTCACGAATGCTGAAAAGTCTCGTCTTGTATACCAGCATCTAAAGTTATCATTAGCTAGACTAGTGTTGAGAAAAAGATTGACATGAAGAATTTAGAAAATAAGAGTAATTACATGTGCAAAAAAAATTGTGAGTATTTTAAAAAGGCATCTCAGTCTACAAAAGTTTCAAAAATAGACATTCTGACTGGTTAAACGATCCTTATATCACTGGTTTGCGAAACTTGCCTAAAAAAAGGAAGTCTTCTTTACCCAAAGAGTGTATTACTTTAATTTCAGTAGAATAATATAATATTATACAATGTTTATACGGCCGCTGGGGCAGGAAAGTTCTTGAGTGGCGACCACGAGCTGGAAGACGTAGCGTGGGCAGGCCTCCCACTAGGTGGACCGACGATCTGGTGAAGGTCGCGGGAAGTACCTGGATGCAAGCGGCGCAGGACCGGTCTTTGTGGAAATCCTTGGGGGAGGCCTTTGTCCAGCAGTGGACGTCTTTCGGCTGAAACGAACGAACGAACGATACAATGTTTTACAAAGTATTTTATTTTATTAAGAAGTTTTCTACTTTTGACCGCTATTACATAGACGCGGGACCACCGTGGAACGGGGCGAACGCGGGGAGGTGTGCGGGTGAGTGCAATGGAGAGTCGCGTTGTAACTAGGTGCGCAGTAGCTACATAGGTAGGTTTGTATTATTACTAGCGGCCGCCCGCGACTTCGTATGAGTGGATTCCGTTTTCCCCCCTTAGGGGTGGAGTTTCGTAAAATCCTTTCTTAGCGGATGCCTACGTCATAATATCTACCTGCATGCCAAATTTCAGTACGATCCGTCCAGTGGTTTAGGCTGTGCGTTGATAGATCACTATGTCAGTCAGTCAGTCACCTTTTATATTTTATTTTATTTTTTTATTTTATTAACAATGTTTCAACAGCATTATTTAGATTATTAGAATATGGTGTCATGATTCACCGTTTAATTTTTGTTAGATGAGTCCAGCAAAAACTTAACCGACAAATCATGGGTGTGACAAATTGGATGAGCCCAAAATGACAAAATAAAACAACAGTCATAAACAACTCTATTTTCAGGACATAAAAATCCAGAACTTGAAGTATACATCTACCTCATCACAAACTTGCCCTGAAAGTAATTTTGAAGTGTAATAAGACCTTAACGAAGCAGGATTACAGCCTGAGGTCGACCAGGATTATATTGCCGTAGGTCGGTTTAGGGCCCTCGCCCACAACGAATTTTTGTTGTGATGCTGTCGCGCGTTTCTTAAACAAGCGACAGCATTGGGGCCCACTGAAAACCAGCGTCGTGGCCTTCCCCACCGTGGGCCACGGCATATGCTGAGTGGAGTCCCATTGCGATGGGCAACGCTGTTGCGACAGGATAGCACTGCTCAGTTCACTTTTTATTTCCTTATAATATTTATGTGCTATTTCTATCTTTTTTTCTGTATACGTTCTCCGTCATGTAATAAGTGATGTTCATCGTAATGAATGTTTCTTTCTTTCTTTCTTTCATCGCTACTAGCACGCGTTAGTAGCATTTGCAACGCACTACAGAAGCGATGCCAACGCGCTACAGCAGCGCGACTGTATCGATGCAAACGCGCGACCGTGTCGGACGACATCGAGGAGAGAACGGAGGGAGGCTAAATTGCGTTTGAATCGCGACAGAAGCGCGACAGTATTGCGTTTACATCACGACAGAAGCGCGTTTATGTGAGCGAGGGCACACAGCTAGCGACCGCATTGCGACTGAATCGATGCGAACGCACGACAGAATAGCTACTGCATCGCTACAAAAAGTCGCCGTGGGCGAGGAGCCTTACGACTTGGTGTATCTTACAAGCTTAAAGTGATCGTAGCTAATCGTAATATAGATGGACCAGTCTGAACGAGTCAATTAATAGAGCCAGATTGGATTTTTTACTACCCGTCTCAGATCTAACGTCCAATGTCGTGGACGTATGAAAAAAAAACTTAGGTATTACTTAGATTAGGTTTTTAAGTATACTGAAAGCCTACGCTTTTTGTTTTTGAGATACTACCTATTACAACTTATTTAAGTACACAAAATTATACACATGCAAAATTAACAATTTGTTACTTACAAAACATTTTGGACATGATTTTACTTAAAAAAATTGAATACTTTAGGTTTCATAAACTGTGTGTCCAGACAGACCCAAAATTTCTGTCTACAAACAACCGGGTCCTACAAAATGAAGGTATAAACTAATATGACATGAAGAAGGGTTGCCTGAACAATTAACAAGTATGTAGTCAGTCTACTTGGGTGATCTAGACGATAAACTAAGGTACTAGTCCAGTCAATGAATGCCTTAACGACGGTGTAGAGAGAAAACCGTGGAACACAATTTCTGACCTCGGGACTTTATTTAGCCTAGTTAGGTGGTNTTTTTTTGGTCTCAGTGTACTGCCAACCTTCAGTGGTAACATCAAGGTAATAATTAGTTAACTAAAAAGCAAGAAATAAGTAAAATTTTATAAAAAAAAAATAAAACCGACTCCAAAAAACCTACACTAAAACGTAAAAAAATAATTACTAATTACCTACTTATTTATTAGGACGAATTATTAATATTTATGTAGGTATACCATGATTGATACTTTTGGAGTCGGTGCAGGCAAACTTTACATGTTTCATAATCTTGGCACCGACTCCAGAAGTATCAATCATGGTATACCTACATAAATATTAATAATTCGTCCTAAAATAAGTAGGTAATTAGTAATTATTTTTTTACGTTTTAGTGTAGGTTTTTTGGAGTCGGTTTTTTTTTTTTTTGTTGACAAACGTCAGTGATCGGCACTGCGCCGAAGCTATAGGGCTGACTTCGGTAAAATGATGTGACGTGAGGTGCCAAACTGCGGAAAATGGCGGAGGAAATACATAATTTAGCATGAATTATCATGAATAATATTAACTACTTATTTACCTCTTAGTGTCTTGAGGTAACTTAAAAAAGTACATTCTGCGTTTTTATTATTATTTAGGCAGTTAAATACTGCACAGTATTTAGTACACCATTTTCTTTATTTTCTTCCATCATACACAAGAATACGCGTGCGTGAGTCAATGTTCACTCGTATGTGAGGCCTTGTCGAATAGTATCCTGTAGGTGGACCATCGTGCGTGTTTTGTTTTCGATGTAAACTCGCGGAGATGAACAGGCCTGGTACTATTGTCAAAATAAAATTATTGTCAAACAGAATACGTTTAGAAATTAATATTGCGACTTTATAGTAAACTAGCTTTCCGCCCGCGGCTTCGCCCGCGTGGAATTTGGTCTGTCACAGAAAAACTTTATCGCGCGCGTCCCTGTTTCAGAAACCGGGATAAAAACTATCCTATGTCCTTTCCCGGGACTCAAACTATCTCTATGCCAAATTTCATCAAAATCGGTTCAGTGATTTAGGCGTGAAAGAGAGACAGACAGACAAAGTTACTTTCGCATTTACAATTTACTGTAGGTACGAAGTTCGCCGGGACAACTTAGTTAGTTCTACTAATATTATAAATGCGAAAGTTTGGATGTCTGGATGTCTGGGTGTCTAGATGTTTGTTACTCTTTCATGCAAAAACTACTGAACGCATTTTGTTGAAACTTTACAGTATTATAGTTTGTAACCCAGATTAACATATAGGTTATAATTTATGACGATCTATGACACTAAATTTCACGCGGGTGAAGCCGCGGGCAAATGCTAGTTTTAAATAAAAGGAACTTACCGTAATAAAATAACTTCATGTTGATAATAATTCAACTTCAGGAACTTGACTGATCCCGCCTCCTTAGTTGATTCACTTTTATACCTTAGAGCAACTATTATCATTATCTTAATCGATTTTAACATTACTTTAATTAGTGGTCAATTGGACAACTATACTAATCACTACATACTTAGTAGGTATAAATATAAAACCGACTCAAAAAAACCTGCACTAAAAAGTAGAAAATAATTATATTATTTATTTAAGAAAGAAAGAAAGAAAAAACGGGTCCGTGGCCGAGTCCCCCTGTGTTCGAAGCACCCGTGGTCGATGCCCCCGGTCAGATAGAAGCAATTTTTAATCAAATGTACAGTCAGTCACAAAAATATTTATAAACGAATAAATATTTTAAATACTGATCNGCTAGGTGCGCAGTAGCTACATAGGTTTGTATTATAACTAGCGGCCGCCCGCGACTTCGTATGAGTGGATTCCGTTTTACCCCCTTAGGGGTGGAGTTTCGTAAAATCCTTTCTTAGCGGATGCCTACGTCATAATATCTACCTGCATGCCAAATTTCCGCCCGATCCGTCCAGTGGTTTGGGCTGTGCGTTGATAGATCACTATGTCAGTCAGACAGTCACCTTTGAGTTATTATATATTATTTAGATTAGTAGATATGTTGTCATGATTCTTCGTTTAATTTTTGCTAGATGAGTCCAGCAAAAACTTAACCGACAAATCATGGGTGTGACAAATTGGATGAGCCCAAAATGACAAAATAAAACAACAGTCATAAACAACTCTATTCTCAAGACATAAATGTCCAAAACTTGAAGTGTACATCTACCTCATCACGAACTTGCCCTGAAAGTAATTTTCAAGTGTAATAAGACCTTAACGAAGCAGGATTACAGCTTGAGGTCGACCAGGATTATATTGCCGTAGGTCGGTTTAGGGCCCTCGCCCACAACGAATTTTTGTTGTGATGCTGTCGCGCGTTTCTTAAACGAGCGACAGCATTGGGGCCCACTGAAAACCAGCGTCGTGGCCTTCCCCACCGTGGGCCACGGCATATGCTGAGTGGAGTCCCATTGCGATGGACATCGCTGTTGCGACAGGATAGCACTGCTCAGTTCACTTTTTATTTCCTTATAATATTTATGTGCTATTTCTGTCTTTTTTTCTGTATACGTTCTCCGTCATGTATAAGTGATGTTCATCGTAATGAATGTTTCTTTCTTTCTTTCTTTCATCGCTACTAGCACGCGTTAGTCGCATTTGCAACGCACTACAGAAGCGATGCCAACGCGCTACAGCAGCGCGACTGTATCGATGCAAACGCGCGACCGTGTCGGACGACATCGAGGAGAGAACGGAGGGAGGCTAAATTGCGTTTGAATCGCGACAGAAGCGCAACAGTATTACGTTTACATCGCGACAGAAGCGCGTTTATGTGGGCGAGGGCACACAGCTAGCGACCGCATTGCGACTGTATCGATGCGAACGCGCGACAGAATCGCTACTGCATCGCTACAAAAAGTCGCCGTGGGCGAGTGGCCTTACGACTCGGTGTATCTTACAAGCTAAGTGATCGTAGCTCATCGTAATATAGATGGACCAGTCTGAACGAGTCAATTAATAGAGCCAGATTGGATTTTTTACTACCACATAACAGATCTAACGTCCAATGTCGTTAATATACTTAAAATAGAACTTAGGAATCACTTAGATTAAGTTCTTAAGTATACTGAAAGCCTACGCTTTTTGTTTTTGAGATACCTATTACAACTTAATTTAAGTACACAAAATTATACACTTGTACCTACGCAAAATTAACAAAAATTTGTTACTTACAAAACATTTTGGACATGATTTTACTTTAAAAAATTGAATACTTTAGGTGTCATAAACTGTGTGTCCAGACAGACCCAAATTAATTTCTGTCTACAAACAAGTAGCTCCCACAAAATTAAGGTATAACATAATATATGACATGAAGAAGGGTTGCCTAAACTATTAACAAGTATGTAGTAGGTCTACTTGTGTGATCTAGACGATAAACTAAGGTACCTATCTTAGTAAATAATTTACTTTGAAGCGGTTACCTTCTATACTTTAATTATTTTAGTATTTATTTTGATATTTACAAATACTTGGTTTTGATAAATAAATAAGAGAGCATAATTTATCAGTTATTTATTTAAAAAGTATTGACGCAGCTTTGTATTAAACGTTTGATAGATGCTCTTTATTGAACAAATAAAAGAGGTAGGTATAAAAGTTCACATTTAAAACTTGCTGTTTTTATTAATCTGCCATCACATCTTAAATGTCATATGTTTTAATTAAGCTTAAGACAATTTCAATTAAACTCTTCAACTGTACCAAACTACCCACCTCAGAACTCCGCAAACATACCCCTTAATCGCACCCCACTTTAACAACCACTTAACTGTTAATAACTGACGTGTTTAACTCATAACTCATCTCGGGGCACTCGAGTAAGATGTGGGGTGGGTAATAACTGTATTCTACTAATGAGTGTTTGAACAGGCCCATGTTTGATGGCTCACTATAGGCCTTATAAAGAAGCTCAAAATTACACAGCGTGCTATGGAGAGGGCTATGCTCGGTGTTTCTTTACGAGATCGAATCAGAAATGAGGAGATCCGTAAACGAACTAAAGTTGCTGACATAGCCCGACGGATCAGCAAGCTGAAGTGGCAGTGGGCTGGGCACATAGTACGCAGAACTGACGGCCGATGGGGCAGCAAGGTTCTGGAGTGGAGGCCGAGTACTAGAAAACACAACGTGCGACGTCCACCCACAAGGTGGACCGACGACATCATAAAGGTCAAACAAGAAGGCACTGGACGCAGGCCGCTACCAACCGGGCAGCATGGAAAGCATTGGGGGAGGCCTATGTTCAGCAGTGGACGTCCTATGGCTGAGATGATGATGATGATGTTTGATGGGCAAGTCCCGAAGTGTATTTTCCAGGATTTCCAGAAAGCACAGAAATGAATAAGCTTTCGTATAAGAGTTAAAATTTACTTTATAAAAACAACACGTTTAAAGTCTAGGGACCGAATCGCGTGGGCGTAGCGTTACGAAATCGTAGCATGTCGTAGCGCGCCGTAGTATACTATACAATAAAGGCGTTTAGCGTTACGAGATCGTAGCGTGTTGTAGCATGCCGTAGCATAAAGATGCGTTTACGATTTATCTTTTCTTGCTTCATATTTTGACCCTTTCAGTAAGTTGAACATCTTTCTACGTTCAAGTTAATGAGGTAGTGTAGGTGATGTAATAATAAAATAACCACAATGTTTCCACTTCATTTGAATCATTGATATTCTCAATTTGTATTTCAACAAAGAAAATTATAAAAGTCTTTTATTTACAAACAAGCTTTAGAAAAGCGCTTTTAAACGTACCAGTATTTCTTTAAGCCTACCACTGCTTCAGAACAATAAAGGCCAGGAATATCATTAAACTCGTATTTTTTTACACCACACATAGTGACAGAGTGACGTCATTTGTTTTGGCCATTAAAATATCAGCTCCACGCTAACCCAACCCATTTAGATTCGGCGAAATACATCACCCGGGCTACGGCTGACGCAGATTAAAAAGCACGTCAGCGATACATCACGCGCTATACTGGATTTAAATTGTTTATGTAAATAGCTCACTACGGCACTTTACGAGAACGTACCTAGCTATATAGATTACTAGCTTTCCGCCCGCGGCTTCGCCCGCGTGGAATTTTGTCTGTCACAGAAAAACTTTACCGCGCGCGTCCCTGTTTCAAAAACCGGGATAAAAACTATCCTATGTTCTTTCCCGGGACTCAAACTATCTCTATGCCAAATTTCATCAAAATCGGTTGCGAGGTTTAAGCGGGAAAGCGTAACAGACAGACAGACAGACAGACAGAGTTACTTTCGCATTTATAATATTAGTTGGGATACGGGGTGACGTAGTATTAATTTTTTTTTGAGTAAAATATTTTTTTTGTATGACACTGGCTTACAAATAGCTCTATGGTTGAAACATTTAAGAATTAAAACTCTTCGTAGACTGCAGAGTTTTTTTCGGCCGATAATATAATATAAAAGCCGACCGCTTTTAATTTATATTAACATCAGTCGATGCCAAATCGGTGTAATGTGCGCACTGTCATGCTGATTAAAAGCCCGATTAATATCAGCCGACAAAAACTGTAGTCTATGGTGACTGTACTATCATAAAGGTACTTTAATTTATAATTTAAGAAAGTTAAACTAGCATTAAGTATAAATTATGGCAGAGAAACGGCGACGTTTCTCTTTTGGATGAACGTCAAAACCGTGAGACGTTTAAAAGAGCTTAAAAATTTACTTTTGAGCGATTTACTTACGAAAAATAAATAAAAGAACGCGACAAAAATGAGCTTTATTTAAAACCAACCCTCTTATTACCACGCTATTAAGCATTCTTGCCTGTTTAATGGCTACTAAAGCACCTTAAGCGGGTTTTCTATCTTATTAAAACTATTTGCACACTTTGTAAGTTCGCTTAAATTCTTAGCTTAACAATGTTGGCGGTATTGTGTAACTCAAATTCAATTTCGAAATTTAACTTTATGCAAATGTAGACAGAGTGCAAAATACAAAGCAAATATTGTGGAAGTAACTTAGTAGTTTATGTTTGGTGTAAGCTTCCAAATGTTGGACAAAGCTTCATTCCACTCGAACTTTTCTGTGTAAATGCTAAATAACTGTTAAAACCTAAAGTAGCCTAGCCTAGTTAATCGTTGAGAGTTTTTATGTATTTTTCGATTCATAATTATATAGGCTACTATAATGTTTTTATTTTTTAACTTTACATGTATCAAATTATGCTGTTTGTTTCCTTAATAAAGAAAAAATAAAATAATTATGCTTGATAACCAATTACAAATAAATAAATTCAGTTTATATGTATAGAGCCAAAACACCAGACTTGTGAAATAAATACAATTAAATGATCTTATAGAAGCACTTTAATATTTTATTTTCTGATTATTCGTGATTATAGACTCCAGACTTGGTTAAATTGGACCGACGGAATCTTATTTATTGCCTGGTTCACGCCCACAATTACCTAAATGAATTAGTAATATACTTAAAGCATTTAAATACAGTCTTTTAAGCTGACTAGACAACTCTGAAATTGTTTAAAATAAGTCTTCCTGTCCCTTAAAAAAAGTTGATTAAGCTTTGTTTTATTTTTTAAAGGTAATGTTGTATTTCCTCTTAGGCCTTGTCCAGTAGGCCTAAGATGCGCGCCGTGATAACTTTTATCGACGTCAAAATTTATGGGCAAAATCGATAAAATGGCGTGATAACCGCTTATCGCGGCGCGCATTTTAGTCCTACAGGAGGGCAAATTCGCCGCGAATGTCTTCGCGCGTAGAATCATACGCGCGTTGTCGAGATACTAGCAGCCAATACATTGCGTCCATAAGACACGCGCAAGTTGAAAATTCGATTCGCGCGTAGGATTCGCGACGAATTCGCCCGCCTGGACAAAGCCTTAAATTCTGTGAGTTCTTTTACCACAAATTGCCGTTTCCCAATCCAACACTTTTCTTATTTGATTTAACAAGTTCGTTCGTCGTTCTCTACATTAGTTCCCGGACTTTCTAAAACTCACCTTTGGCTCTACATTTACTACAAGTACTAACTAGATACTGTCTGGGGCAGGTCGTTGGTGCAAACAAGATTGTCTTTGAAGAGAAAGCAATCCTCATTTTCTAAAAGGAAACCTATTTTCTTGACTGATTTGAAACGAAGACGAAACGATTCGATAAAAAAAAACTGTTATGTCCAGTCTTATGTTTTATTGTTTAGTTTAAGACGAGTGATTAATCACACTAATATTATAAAGGCGAAAGTTTGTAAGTGAGTGAGTGTGTATGTTTGTTACTTCTTCACGGCTGGAGCGATTTTAATAATATTTACCGCGGGGCACAGGTAGTAAAAGAATAAAACGAAATTGTTCTAATAATCACATGACTGGATTAGATTCAACTTTCCAGTACCTTGTCTTACTCAAAACTGACCTTCAAAATACGGGGTCTTTTTTATGCATAACAAGGCAGGTATTTGACCACAAACGCACCTGGTGTTAAGTTTTTCAGTTTGCAGCTCGCAAAGACAATATGCTGAGCACGAGTTTCTTGCCCTGCTTCTTCTCAGCACTGTCCCTACAATATTGTCCCGAAGCAGTAGATAGGGATAAAATACAATATTGAAACTTTTAAAACCAACTCACATAATTAAATTTTTTTTTTCTTCGCAGCAGCGAGAGCAAAACGTATGGCCAATGGCACACCATACTTTCACCCACACTCCTGAGTTGTCGCATTTACTGACTTGTACTGTTCCTCTATTTCACTTCAGAAATACTCAGTAATATTTTAAGGATCTTATCGTGCCTCAAATGCAAATGTGGAACAATTAATTCAATTCGGATGCCCGACCGAAATTCCGACAACAATTTGAATAATTTATTCATTATTTATTACACTTTTTAGGGGTAAAGCCTTCGGAGGGGAAAACGAAAGTCAAAGATGGGCCCAATCGTGTTTCAGTCAAATTATGAAACTTGAATTGAGGATGTTGGGAGAAAAGTTATGATAATATTGTCAATCTCTATGTACTGTATGTACAATTGACTATCTATTTGAGAAATATGGTGTCAGCTATGATTGAAAAATATATTATTATTATAAGAAGATCTTAATCTTAAGACTTGCTGTGATATGATTCATAAAATTAAAGGCATCGTACTTTCTATTGACATAAATTTTTAATCGTCTTTGATTTAATTTATGGTTAAAAATTCAAGTGTAGATTTTTTATGCATTACAAGGCAGATATTTGACCGCAATGGCACCTAGTGTTAAGTGAGATATTTGCTCTATTATGATCAGCAACACTAAACTTGTGCAGGAGAAAGTCCTTATCTTATCCATCTTCACATAGTATAAAACAAAGTCGCTCCCGGTGTCTTTTAAACTACGCAACGGATTTTAATGCTATTTTCAGATAGAGTGATCCAAGAGGAAGGTTTATAGCACTCGTGCGAAGTCATGGCGGGTCGCTAGTCATAAATACAGTTCATCATCATCATTTCAGCCACAGGACGTCCACTGCTGAACATAGGCCTCCCCCAATGACTTCCACATCGCACGGTTGGTAGCGGCCTGCGTCCAGCGCCTTCCTGCTACCTTTATCATACGGTTCAAACATAAATATAATATTTGTGGTCAGTCTGGAATTTATATTTTGAAAACCTACGGGACCCTCTCTGGTCCACCTTTACACGATGGCCAAGTTTTATGGCAACATTCAGTCGCAGACTAAACGGCTCTTTGCGAACTCTGTAACGTCGGGAGACAAGTGCTTTAATTTTTTTTTAGAAGTAGAAGTAAAGACCATACTGCTTGTCTCCAAAAACCCAAGTTCAATTTCCAATTAGACATTTATAACTGCTAAAGGATGAAAGCTGTTAACATTTCTCTGAAAATATGTACTTGAAAGATAAATACGCCCGTATTCACAAACAATGCTTGCTTAAGTGAAGCATCAAATCGAACGCACAGCGTTGAATAGAGCTCTGTGACTGGTTCGCGTGTCACCCTATGCATCCACGCGATGTAAACTCACACTAAGCCCACAGGTTCACTAATGACAGTTATGTATGTTCTTCGTAGCGTTCGTGCTTTTGTATTGTGAATCGAACCTGCGACTGGCATACTACTCTCAAACGAGTGCTTATAAAGAGTCCAATCACGCGCCGCGATTTTCTCAAAGAATGGAATTTAATATGGCAGCGACTTATATTGATATTTGCGACGCGCTTCGGTAAATATCTTATTTGCCAAGGATATACGGTTTTGGACATGACAATCAAATATAGAAACAAATGGGAACTACAGTTGCTTCATTTCCTTTCCAGATGCTACCTATTATTTATTTTTTTCAGATTTGGTAAGGAATAAACGATACTTCTTTTTCTTAATCATCTACATACATACAGGGTGTCCCAAAATTTGCACGTCACACTGACACCATAGGTCAATGAGCTTAAGACGCATCTAACAAGTATATGCCCGTTTTCACCATCGATCCCTAATTTTTGAGTGACCCCTATGAAAACAAAATTCCTGTTATGTGTTACTATAGGGGTCACTTAAAAATTAGGGATTGATGATGAAAATGGGCATAAGTTTATTTTAAAAAATAACTAATATTATGAGTCATATTTCAAAACTCATCAAACTTTCTATGGAAATGAATAAATAAAATTGGTCATATCTTAAAACTTATGAAACTTTTCTATGGACATATTAAGCTTGTTCGATGAGTCTTAGACTCAGCTACCTCCAGTGTGACGTGCTAATTTTGGGACACCTTTATACTCTTAGTGTCTGGGTTTTTTAATAGAAACCTCAGATTGAAAGAGTTTAAAACTCACTAGACCACGGAGGCCAATAAAAACAGACTTTGATTGCAGATCTGAGTAATTTTACATACTTGCTTTCCTTCTGGTATAGTTTTGTTTGCGAGCACGTAGAATTTTGTCCAATGACCCCAAGCTACCCATCCTTATCGCTCGCGCGTAATTATATTGTTGACGCGACTGTGCGACGGTCGCCCGCAGTGAGTATGCGAGCTTGGGGTCATTGGACAAAATTCGCGAAGCCCGGCACGCGCACCGACGATCGCCAAATGGCTAGAGTACCTTCTGTACTCGCCACTCTGCCCGGGGAAGCAGGAAAAGCTCTTCAAGCTAAAAAAATGGGTTTTAGTCAATGAATTTCATGACTCATTAGCAGTATTTATTTGGATAAAATAATATCTTTCTATGGGCTAATTTTGATGCAGCTTGCAGGTTAACTTTCTCCTAGGGCTATCTTAGTCTTCAAATCGAATCAAATCATTTATTTGCATTACATGTGTGGTTTCACTTAGATTGGGTTATATTCTCAGCCAAGCTGTATTCGGGAGTGGGAAGGACAGGCAAGGCGATATAGAACAACGATATGCTGTGCTTTAGCGCTTGCGCGAACTAGCATACAAACAGCGCCATCTATTATAAAAAATTGTAAACACTTTTGAACCTATACAGGTAGAAGATACTCCCGTCTCGAATTCCCACAGAAACCGTCATCGGTTAACGAACAGTCCCCGGCTTATAATTACGTATTCATTTCGCGTCGCCCGCGCCCCTAAAGGAATTAATTAATGCTCGCTGATTGATATTGTGCCGTGCTGATTGACTTGGCCGAGTTCAATTATGCAGTTTTGGGAATCATAGTTCGTTAACTTGGTGATTTTTGCATTAAAATTATTTATAGGTACGTTTATAATTAATGTTGGGATTGGATTAAAACTCGGAAACACACTCATTGTTTCACCTTTACCAAAAATAGGATGTAGGTCTCTAAGCCCTGAGCCTCATACCAACTGAAGAATTGTTCATGCCATCTCTATCACGCGCGCTATAGTGCAGATTTGTAGAAGGAACGATAATCTAAATAATTATATAAAAGGAGAAACTGACTGACATATCAACTCACAGCCGGCTAAACGTAGGCACTTGAAATTTGGAAGGGACGTAGCTTAGGTACCGTAGAGATGCACTAAGAAAGAAATTACCGAAATTCCCACGGGAACGGGAATTAGCGGGAAAATCCTTTTATATGAAAAATCTACACCGCTTAAGTTAGACGCTTGAAATTTTGGCATGCAGATACCTTAGTAAACTTAAAGCTTAGTTACAACAGGATATTGCAAAATTCCCACGGGAACGGGAGTTAGCGGGAAAAACATTTGTATGAAAAAATCTAAACCGCGTAAGATAGATGAAGGGGGTAAAACGGGATCCACGCGTACGAAGTCGCGGGCGGCCGCTAGTAGACAATAAAAGGTCAACTTAATTTTTTTTATCCACAACGAGGAAGCTCTTGGCCTGTATCTCACCTGATGGTAAGTGACGATCAGGCCGAAGGTGGAAGCGAGCTTCACCCGGAATCCTCAACCACAGAGGAACTGGCTATCTTACCTCTAACTGCCGAAACACAACAATGCTGTTAACATTGTTGTTATGGCGACAGACCTAGGTAAGATGGTGGTAGCTAGCCAGGCGGACTTAGAACAAGCCCTACCACCAACCAAACCGAACAGAAAAATCTGCCCCCACTGGGAATCGAACCCGGGACCTCTGCGTCTGAAGCAAGTAGTCTTACTACCACTAGACCACAGAGGCGGTTGACTATTATTAAACCTAGCTTTACCGCTTAATGCAATAGATTTTTTAAGTATTTTGTCTAAATTACTTTAAACCAGTACCGTAAGTTTTTTTTATCTTTTTGCTAGCAGAGACGCGGTCTTCAGCGACAGCTAGAGTAATAATTCTCTTTATGCTTGTTTTTAAAAACTTTCAAGCATCAACACTATTTTAAATACTGTTTAAAAACTTTTATTATTAGGTAATAAGATTTCTCGAACGCCCTGTATACCCAAGAAGCACCTGTAATCACTCAGTCCCGCTCCTCACGGCGGAATAATAATACGGATATTGATGCTCCAAAGCAAAATGGGTGAGAGCACGCCCGGGCGCCACTTGAACTCCGGTATACAGGGTGGTTATGGATTGTTGTGAAACCGTACACTCAAAATTTGGGGAGGCTACTGTTCGTCTTGTGGTTGAAATGGTGACGTTGATGATACACACTCAAGATTTTGAGATTGACGACATGAAAAAAGACTTAATATTTAATGGGAGTTATTTATTTGGTTTTGTATCGTTTACGGCATTTCGAAATAGAAGATCATTGCGTCAATCTATTCCTGTGAGCATATTTTTAGTTTGAGAAAGTTTTAAGACACAGAATGGCAAAAAAGAAATGGTATATTTTACGTGGAGGTTTTTAAAATGCATTAACTTGTCAAATAAACCTATCAACATCCCGCAGTGGTACTGGCTGGTACAGAAAAATAAGTTAAGTGACTGCGCGGTCTCAGTGCATTCCGCGTTGTCACTAAAGGTTGGCAGCATAGAATAAATGTGAGGCAAGACTATTCAACCTGTCACATACTTACATACTTTTATACTGACAGTGATCAACTTAGCATATGAGGTGATGACATGGGATTCATCAAAGTAAACCTGAAAATGTCGTTATGTTATGATAAAAAAAACTAGAAAAACTAGTGCCTTCAATGATGAGTCTATCATCCAAAATATATCCTAGAATTTTTCATATAAAAAGCATTCTTGAAAATGTGTTTCATTTAGAGAAACTACTTATAAACATGATAATAAATCAACACATCTGAACATGTTCCTAGGTATTTATGAGCACAGATAGACAGAGCAATAGTGACTGAGTTTTTTGCGCTGCTTCTTCACTGGCCCATGTATTGTCCCGAAGCAGTGGTAGGGTTAATACTGGGACGTGTAAAATTGCTTTTAAAAAAATAAATGAGGTTTATGAGTTTTTTTTACAGAATAATAATAACCCTCCTTCTGGCGCAGTGGGGTAAAGAGGACCCACTTTGGTATAAGCACGAATCTATTCTTTCTTGACACACCCTGTATTGGTAAAAAGATATAATGAATTAAAATTCGTCTCGAATTTCTCTTTCTTCATCAAGGCACTTTGAGGCAAAAGAGGTTTTTACTCAATTGACTATCTAGAGAAGTGACAAATTAGTAAAAGGAATAATAAAATTGGTTATTAAGAATTATTATTATTATAATGTGGTCGTTATTATTCATTCATTGGAAATATATCGAAAGGATCCCAGTAATTTGACTTTTGTTGTTTTATAATTGACCTCAACTTCCACTGAATGAAATATTAAATTATCGAGAAGTATTTCTACAGTCAGTTGTGTTTAAAACTTCTTTTCTTCAGTTCAGGTCGACTTGGCTATTTTGAAGAAGGCTGTATTTGTTTTTGCTATTACACATGAATGTAAGAAAAATAGGCTGATTAAGACTACAGACAAGATATACGATTTTGAGAATTTGATAGTCCATTGATTTTTTTAAATTATGTTCCAGGTTAATTAACGACAAAATGATGGCCGCCAAACTTGGTGGTTTGCTTCACCGAAACACCAACTAAGTACTTATGCTAGTTCGAATCCCGCTAAAAGCAATAAATAGGTAGGTATAAGTGGGATGGGCCCAAAATTTTGTACATGAAGTTTAATATTCATGATAAAACTGACCAAAATAATCAAAATCTCATTTTTGTAATAGGTAAGGCTTCTAATAAGTTTTTTCACGCGAATAAAAAAGCCAATATACTATCACCTGCTAAAAACGTCACCCTAATTCGATCGCAACTGGATCATCATCGGAAGCAATCTAAAAACGCAATTAAAAAGCCGCCCTAAGAAATCCGCCCACCGGTCGAGCGATCGGTCCGCCGCCCAATCCGGCATCCCACTCTGGGCTCCTGAAAGCTTCAGTACGAATCGTCGCGCTACACAGGGCATACGTTTCTGCCCGCCTCTCACATTCTCCTTAAGGCTNTCAGTGCATACCGCGTTGTCACTAAAGGTTGGCAGCATAGATTAAATGTGAGGCAAGCAACTAACCTCTTAACCTACCATATAACTGGTAGTTAGCAGGAAGAGGTGATGAAATGGGATTCGACAATGTAAAAAGAAGATGTATATTATTTATAAAAAAAAAAAGCTAGAAAAACTAGTGCCTATGATGATGAGTATGTCATCCAAAACTGATCCACATTGACTTTTTAAAACGAAAAGGCGTTTTGGAAATGTTTTTCATATTGACATGACATAATAAATCAACACATCTGAACATGTTGTAAGTATTTATGAGCACAGAATAAAATAGTACTTTGGTAGGTATATATGAGCACACGCCTATTCTTTCTTAACACACCCTGTATTGGTAAAAAGATATAATGAATTAAAATTCGTCTCCAATTTCTCTTTCTTCATCAAGGCACTTTGAGGCAAAAGAGGTTTTGACTCAATTGACTAGAGAAGTGACGAATTAGAAAAAAGAATAATAAAATTGGTTAATAAGAATTATTATAATGTGGTCGTTATTATTCATTCATTGGAAAGATATCGAAAGGATCCCAGGAATTGACTTTTTGTTGTTTTATAATTGACCTCAAACTGAATCAAACGACTGAATGAAATATTAAATTATCGAGTTAATTTAAAACTTTTTTCGCAGTCCGTTCTTCAGTTCAGGTTGACTTGGCTATTTTGAAAAAGGTTGTATTCGTTTTTGCTATACCACATTATTGTTAGCGAAATAGGCTGATTACACTACAGGCAAATACGATTAATAATATACGATTTTGAAAATTTAATAGTCTTTTGATTGTTCCATGTTAATTAACGACAAAATGACGGGCGCCAAACTTGGTGGTTTGCTTCACCGAAACACCAACTAAGTACTTATGCTAGTTCGAATCCTGGTAGAAACAATAAATGTAAGTGGGATGGGCCCAAAAATTTGTACATGAAGTTTAATACTCATGACAAAAATGACCAACATAATCAAAATCTCATTTTTGTAATAGCTAAGGCTTCTAATAAGTTTTTTCACGCGAATAAAAAAAGACAACATACTATCACCTGCTAAAAACGTCACCCTAATCCGATCGCAACTGGATCATCATCGGAAGCAATCTAAAAACGCAATTAAAAAGCCGCCCACCGGTCGAGCGACCGGTCCGCCACCCAATCCGGCATCCCACTCTGGGCTCCTGAAAGCTTCAGTACGAATCGTCGCGCTACACAGGGCATACGTTTCTGCCCGCCTCTCACATTCTCCTTAAAAAATCTAATCCTTCACTTAAAACTAATACTAATAGTCACTTAACTAACACCTTTAAACATTAGTTAATTAACTGAAATTTTTAGTACACAATCAAAAAACTCCACAGGTGGTCGGTTTGGGTTTCCACGTCAATTTTTAGTCTATTAATTAATATTAATCTTGGCATATCGAATTGAAGCAATTAGTAACAAGTGATGCTTAATTGGTAAAGTTAATTTAAGGTATTTAATTTGTTTCGTGGCCAATTTGCTGTGATAGTGCTGCTTATGATTTGGGGTGGTATGAAGCTTATGGAAGTAACAGGTAGGATACGGTATTATTATTTTTATAGAATAAGGTTTTTCTGGGAAAAAATGCTTTCTTAGAGCCTCGAGTTTACAGTAAATTTACTAATGCGTACATAAATAGAACGGTACTGGCTTACAACGTCACAAATAAGTAATTCGATAATTATTTAAATAGGCTGGGTTGCTCCATCTTTACTTTAACTTTGACAAACGTCAAAATTCTGTCAAACTCTATACAAAATACACTCGTTAATCGTTAATAGTTACGGTTAAAGTTAGGTGATGGAACTCGACCTTAGATAAATAAAATAAAAATTAAATAAATGAAAAAGAATGGTCACCAATGTCACGGTAGTTCAAAGGCAAGAGCAGTTGCTATGATCTTCGGTTCGAGTCGCACCTGAGACAGTCGATTTCATTTCAAGAAATTATGTTCTGTATACAATTTTTTGTCGCTATAAATGCTAAAATAACAATCAAATACAGAAACCATTTATTGCCAACTTATGGTTAAGGAACGTGCGTCTTTCGTATTCTCACTACCGCAATCATACTGTACTGCTTTACGTTCCCCATTTATATTTATGTGCGTAGCGTGCCTGGAAACGATAATTCTGACAGAATTTTACAATGTGTAGTATTTATGTATATTTATGCAATAAATATCCATCTATCATTAGTAAAAGTGCGGATAAGCGGAACATAAATTTTACCATATTTTTGGCGAAACTTGAAACTTGCACCCATTTGATTGAAAAACGGTAATAACGTGTTTTAAAGTTCAAAATCTAGCGCGGGAAATTAGATGAGTAGGTACTTGTCACCACAAACCAAGCGATACACGTTTTAAAATAAATTTTTATTTTATTTAAATCGTGTAAAAACGCTGTAAAAATAAAATTTTCCCCATAAATTTTATTCGGCAAATCTTATGACGTCACTTGTTTATCAACACAGTTGACTAATTTATTATTTCAACTTAATAAAATTAACATTTATAGTTGTAAAAATATTTTAGAAAGAAAGAATTGTGGTACAAAAAACTTCGTGCAAGAGGTCGACTCGTGCTTCGCGGGGTTTTGGCCTTAGGGCTCGAGGGTCTGTAAGAAGTTATGCTGAAATGTTTTTGTCGTAATTAAATTACTTCTTAACTCTACGTTACATGAGTATTTCAATCACGTTGTAAAGTATGTTTTTATACTTTCAATTTGGATTTGCAGCGAGCACTACATCTCAGGCTGGGTTGCACGGGTTGCACCATCTTACTTTGACTTTAATAAACGTCAAAAACTGTCAAACTCCATACAAAATACACCGGTTATCGTTATTGTCATGGTTAAAGTTAGGTGGTGCAACTCAGCCTAAAAGTGTGTATATTTTATATATCACAATCATAAAAGAATCTTCATTGACGAATAGTGACTGACGACGCCCGTATTCACAAACGATACTTGTTTAAGTGAAGCATCAAATTGAACGCATAGCGTTGAATAGAGCTCTGTGATTGGTTCGTGTGTGACCCTGTGCGTCCACGGGAACTGTGAGACCTCACAGTAATGTTTGTGAATACGGGCGTGAATTTCTTACGCTGATTCGTCTTAGCACGTGCCCACATTATTATTGTCACCAAAACTGTATAACATCCTATTATAATAACTTCGATTCGTATAAGCGCTTTGCCAAAGCCTTTTATAGAATAAATAGGTTTTTACTTCAACGTAAACGTTTTTCTTCATATTTTGGTTCAATATGGTCATTAATTTTATCGCAAGGCAGGCTCTTTATTTACTAACTCTATGAAACCACTCATTTTCGCCAATAAAAGGCTTCCATTTGCCAAGTAGCAGTCTAATTTTACCGCCCTCCTGTATACTGTTGCCATCTATGGGTATAAGTACCGTATTAGAATGAGGAAAGATTTGGCAATTGTTTGTTTCTTTGTACTTAATGAGCATCGAGATGGACTGGACCACAGATCACAGAAACTAAAGGGATATGTGACAAGGGGGCGGGGCCAGTGTCGCAGCAATATGCCCAAAAACAGAACACATTGCTCGTGAAAGCAATGATGACAGCAGCGACGTCAAAATATAAACAGTTTACATAGATTGCGTAGTGCCAAGGATTATTCGAACGTTGAGTACTGATACCGCAGTGGATAATGAGCACATAATTATTTTGATTACTTTGTGTGTGTGAATATCTAATGCGACACTGAGTTTCGAACTCAGCGCATTAGTTGGCATCTCTCTTTACCTCTATGGACTGGACTGACTTGAAAAATTATTTCACTATTTATAATGAACAGTCAGCTAGAACCAAGTAAAGCATTTAAAATGAAAATCATAAAAAACCTTTTTTTATTGCAAGTTAAAAGGCACTTAACACATTTTTCTTATTTGACGAATCTCTTCAAAAACTCCAGTTAATGATAAACTGTAATAAGACAAAATTGCCCAACCTGTTAAGTGCGTGTCCTAAATAAGCTACCCTCGAAGATTCTGCGAACTTCCAACGAAAAATATTATCATAAAGGGAAGTCCCAAATAAGACTTAACGCTGGTTTATTTTAAAAGCTCCGAGAATTCATAAACATTAAATTGATGTAAGTTATTATAAAGCTGAGCTCTTGAAGGCTTTAGCTTCTCATGAGGAGCAGTATCTGTTTAGTACTTTGTTCTTAAGTAATCGTTCATAAATTAATGCATTAATGTAAGGTAGAAATATTTGTAATAAATATATTTTTGAAAGTAAAGTCACGTAAAATAGTTTTCAGATAACCGTTTAATCTTAGAATAGAATTTAATATACTATAAAACAAATAAGTTTCATAATCAGAAAATTGCTACATTTAACTTTATAAGCATACATTACAGTATAATCTAGCCCAGGATTGGTTCAAATAATGATAATAAATATTAAAAGATGAATGTATTGAATTTGGAAATTGGCTTGTATTGAATTTGGAAATTGGCTTCGGAATACTTAAGTATTAAATTAACTGGGTTCCTGAAAATGTTTAGTTTCGAATAACCAATTCATACAAAACAAACCAATTTCGACAGATACCTTATTTCTCATTCAATTTCGCAAGAAAACCACATTGTACCTCTTTGCTAAACAAATAATTCCGTGCAATGTTTGGCGAGTAATTTCGTGATACATTGTTTCCAAGAAAATTGGATTCGGCATACAGACCGACATGCAAGAATAACTTATTATTTACCATTTAGGCTGAAAAAAGCCTAAAAACTAGAACAAGGCCACGAATTATGCTAATAAGAATATCAAACGGACTTAACGTTGAATGTATTATGTTAAAGACGTATTTTATAGTGCCATTTAATATTTGGCAAGCTTTCGATAGGCAGACAAATCTTAATATTCGATAAAGATTCTTTATATGTCTGGCCAGCTTGTTTCTGCACTTAGAAAATCAGATAAGTAATATCTAGACTCCAGACTAATAAATTAGAATGTGTAATATTTATCATGGAAAATTTCAAATGATTAAGCATCTCCATAGGGCAAAATGCCTCATATCTAGATACTCGTACATATTAATAGCTAGACTTTACATTTAATATACTAATGCCCGTTTTCACCATTTAAATAAATATCTGTCTAAAGATATTTATTTATTTATTTATACCCGAAAATACAGAAAACAGCCCATCTGAGATCACAATTCTTGCAATTTATTGAGCTGACATAGTCTTAATTCTAAATCATAACAATACATTATGCATGTAATACTTTTAACTATTTCATGTCTCTATCTTTAACAACGAAGTTTCTTGAACATGTACCATCATCTTAGACTGCATCCCACTTAACATCAGATGCGATTGTGGTCAAATAACTGCCTTGTCTACACTAATATTATAAAGAAAGTAAATAGGTAAGTGTAAGTGAATAGGCACTTACAAGGCAGATATGTACCATCCTAGACTGCATCCCACTTAACATCAGATGCGATTGTGGTCAAATACCTGCCTTGTCTACACTAATATTATAAAGAGGAAAACTTTGTTTGTTTGTTTGGTTGTAATGAATAGGCTCAAAAACTACTGGACCGTTTTTAAAAATTCTTTCACCATTCGAAAGCTACATTATCCACGAGTAACATAGGCTATATTTTATTTTGGAAAAAAAATAGGGTCCCGTAAAATATTTGGGTTTTTCGGAGTCCACGCGGGCGAAGCCGCTGGCGAAAAGCTAGTTATGCATAAAAAAAAGAAAAGAAAACTTTGTTTGTTCGGTTGTAATGAATAGGCTCAAAAACTACTGGACCGTTTTTAAAAATTCTTTCACCATTCGAAAGCTACATTATCCACGAGTAACATAGGCTAAATTTTATTTTGAAAAAAAAAAAGGGTTCCGTAAAATATGTAGATAATGAAGTCCACGCTCGCGAAGCCGCGGGTGGAAAGCTAGTTATGGATAAAAAAATGTTTTTTACTTAAAATACGCACTAAGTTATACAAGACAACTATTACTCTTTTTTACGCCGTAGGTGTCCAGATTTTTGATAAAAATCAAATTCTAGATAGGCTATATTTAGCATTCTAATACTCACCCACGACTTTTTGCTTGCCGGGCGACTGCTCTGCAAAAGAAATATCGTGAGTTCGATTCCCACCTTAGGTAATTCGATTTTATTAAGATATTTAAAATTTAATTTGACATGAGACTCTTAATAATGCTATACTCGTAAATCTATAGGTACTAATATTATAAAGAGGTAAAGTTTGTGTGTTTGTATATTTGTTTAATTGTAAGGGGTATTCTCGGGATCTACTGAACCGATTTTAAAAATTCTTGCATCAATAGAAAGCCACATTATTGCTGAGTATCATAGGTAATATAAAAAACCGAAAAATTCCACGCGGGCGAAGCCGCGCGCAAAGCTAGTTTTTAATNTTTCATGTCTCTATCTTTTACAACGAAGTTTCTCGAACATGTACCACCATCCTAGACTGCATCCCACTTAACATCAGATGCGATTGTGGTCAAATAACCTTATAGGCCTTGTAGGCCTTGTCTACACTAATATTATAAAGAGGAAAACTTTGTTTGTTTGGTTGTAATGAATAGGCTCAAAAACTACTGGACCGTTTTTTTAAATTCTTTCCTCATTCGAAAGCTCATAAAAAAATAGGGTTCCGTAAAATACGTAGATAATGTAGTCCACGCACGCGAAGCCGCGGGTGGAAAGCTAGTTATGTATAAAAAATGATTTTTACTTAAAGTACGCACTAAGCTATACAAAGACAATCATTACTCTATTTTTCCGATGAAGTCAGATTTTTGATAAAAATCAAATTCTAGATGCCTACATTTAGCATTCTAATACTCACCCACGACTTTTTGCTTGCCGGGCGACTGCTCCGCAAAAGAAATATAGTGAGTTCGATTCCCACCTTAGGTAATTCGATTTATTTAAGTTATTTAATATACTTATAATTTGAGATGAGACTTTATCGCTATAAATGTTTAATAACTAAGAAGAAATGTAATTGCTATTAAGGTTGCTTGTTTCGTTTTATTACACTTCCGCTTTAAGAACTTCAGTTCACGTTTTGCTACTTTTAAACTGCAATTCCGAAGTTAAAAGTTGCTCTATGTAATTACTGTCTTTTAGCTGCTGCGTATTCTCTCTAATGAGATATTAACTACCTACATAGTTTTTAAATCCAATTATGAAGTTTAAAATCTACCTTTGCAACTACTGAATAGTCTGCAGAACATTTATGTATTCTTATATTATTACTAGCGGCCGCCCGCGACTTTGTACGCGTGGTCCCGTTTTACCCCCTTAGGGGTGGAGTTTCGTAAAATCCTTTCTTAGCGATGCCTACGTCATAACATCTACCAGCATGCCAAATTTCAGCCCGATCCGTCCAGTGGTTTGGGCTGTGCGTTGATAGATCACTATGTCAGTCAGTCAGTCACCTTTGAGTTGAGAAGAACTGTCACTGATCTCATGATTATATGTATTTATTTATTTAAGCTTTAATGCCATATACCTAATTGGTACATAAGGCGAACTTAATGCCATAACACACTATTAAATATGACGTATTCCTTGTCTTAAAGTTTTCAGTTTGTTGATTTTGAATAGTACTTACTTAAATGAGTGACGTCAAATATGGGCTTTTAACACAAAAATAGAGACAAATTATTTCGGCGCTTATAAAATACTTACATACAACAATAATTAGCAAGTAGAAGCTTCTATTAAAGATTCTAAAGGGCCCATTTGCCCTCAGTTAGAAGTTTTCGATCTTTTGTTTGCATGATTGCAAAAGTCTTCTGGCGCAACCTATTGCTACAGTTTACGAGATCGTACAAGAAAATACAAAAACTGTATCACATAAAACTGTATCGACAACGAATCATGAAATAACAGCAGACGAACCAAACAGTTATCGTTGAATGTTTCCGAGATGACGACCAAGGGTGCTATTACGAAATTTGTATTATTTTTCCTATATTGTCCATCTCTTTCGTGCGCTAAAGGATTCTTATAAGGGTGAGGAAGACATAGATCCAGATGATGGGCGATATTCGATATAGTTTTGCAGAATAGTTCACGGGCAACGTTCCTTTGAAGGATATTAAATGGGCCGGCCAAAATAGGATCAAGAATGAATCCTTTCTTTGTGTGACGGATTTGGCCTGAGTTTTGGGTTGAATAGAGCCGAATTATCTGTGTACAGGCTATTAGAATTTCTATGTCCACTATTATACAATACTATACGTATATCTAGACGATATTTACGCAATTCAACCCTTTTTGCATTGGTTTTAATGGCGATTTTTCAAAATTGCTGAAATTCTCTTTAGTTCTGGAATTCGTTTACTCCTTTTTTGCATACGTACCTATCTCATTATCTAAGATTTAATTTATGTACATCTACAAACAAATACATAGAAATATCCATATTTAAAACATGTTTATCAGTAAAAAGTTTTTATTCAGCTTCTAGAATCACAGATATAATCCCCACAGACATTTCAACATTTATAGAGAGATCAAAATAGCTTTCAATTGAAGTTTTTGATTTGCATTAGTTATCGTATGTAATCCTTTGGGATTATGTGATGAGGATTGTTAAATGTTTAATTATAATTACAATGGTAGGTTATGGTAGCTAATTAGAAAACCTACCTCTTTAATTGCAGTTAATTATTCAGTCAATTAACTCCAAGGCCACGGCTCTTAGGGTCTTCATTAAAATTTTACCAAGCAATTTAAATAACCCAATATTTTATTTTTTAAATATTCTCTTTTGGTTTTGTAGTTCCCTATGAGTCTATGACCTGTATCCTATAACATTGTGCTTTGAGCACTCCTTGGACCGTTATTGTTAAACATCCAGTTTTTTTGCAGAATCCTGTTTAAGTATTCGTGTTTTGATATTATCATTCACACGAACGTCCCGTTTGCAGTATCCCACAACAAACTGATACGTTCGAATTTCATACAAACTTGTGTGTACACGACACGACTGTCCAATTTTCTAGAATCCTGCATACTAGATCCCGCAAACTGGATTGCCGTGGATAGAGCCTTTAGACTCTTATATAGATCATGTCATCCACGAAGACGCGCCCCACCATTTTTCCACTAATGTATGAGTGTTATCGGTGCACGCTAAATTATCCATGAGTGCACACGCACACTGCAATAACGACGCTCGGATTGCTCGAATCAAACTCCCCGCACCCCGCGCTTCCCTCGACCAAACATTGGCGGGGCGCGTCTTCGTGGATAAAACGACACTCGGCCTCGTCAGCACGCGCACCGACGATCGCCAAACGGCTAGAGTACCTACCTTCTGTACTCACCACTCTGCCCGGTGAAACTGAAAAAGCTCTTCAAGCTACCAGCGCGCGTCCCTTAAAAAAAATCTTAACCACATTGAATGACGAAACAAACGCCACACCACGCGTGACTGACGTCATATCGATTAATTGCCCCAATCTCCTACATCGTTTGGACAGAAATTAGCTATAGCGATAATTTGTCCTTCTGTATTTGTCAAAATATCTTGTAATCCACTTTATTTATCAAATAAAAACATTTTCATTTTCATTTTCATTTTTCATTTTTCTGTGCGTGGTACGGGCCCCAGCACGCGTTATTAGCGAGTTTATTGCGAACTTTCATTGTTTAGTACCGCGGCCATTAAATTTTACAGCGGTGGGCAAGTTAGAGTGGGGAAGCGGAAAAGTTATGCTAACTTTTATAAAAATAAACTTTTTATAAACTAAAAAAATAACATAGTAAAATTAGACGTATCAATAATGATCAAAAGCATGGACATTATTTGCCTAGCTCTCATTTATTACATAAAAATCATCGTCATTTTTTCAGCCACAGGCCATCGATGCTGAAAATAGGACTTACTCATGATTTCTAGTCAAAAACTTTTTATAAAATCGATAATATTCATGTTGTGTTTGTTTAAAAGTCCTTTGTTTACTATAGGTATGAGTATATTTTAAAGGCTCACTTAGAATGAGGGTCATCCACGTCCTGCTACCTACTAGCGGATCTTTCATTCGCGAAAACCCTCATTGTATCGTCATTCGTAAACAAATTACTAATAACCATGTTAACCCCTCGGAGTAAATTAATAGGGATTGGATTATTCTCACCTCTCTTTCCCACCGACTGCTTTAACTCCTGTGTAGCCAGGATCTATAGGTTGATCTCCAATAAAAACCTAACCAGTTAAGGTTTGAAAGTACGTCAAAGTTTGTAACTTGTGCCGGTGCTGAACCCCACAAAATTGGCTTGACGAGCCCGCGGAGGCGTTTAGATACTGACTTCCCATTCAATCGTTTGGTTTTACGGATCCCAGTGACGCAGGGTGATGATCAACAGGGTTCAAGAATGAATAAAGGTAATCAAGACGATAATATCCCAAAAGTTTCGGATTCTGACTGATTAATTATTTGAGGGTCGCTACCTACTTTGATCCTCGTTGACTGCTGGTGCTGCTATTATTGGTATAACCGTTTCTAATATAACAATATACCTACTAATAGTAACAGAAAATATACTTTGTGTATCTTAAACCACTAAAATACATTTTTTTTTGGTTTCTAGTCAGTGCATTTATTTATATTTATGTTTATGCGTTGTTAGAAAATTAATGCACTAGACATTGCTTAGCATTACCTACTTAAATTCCAGTAACCGTCACAGATCGCGGTCTCGTGTCTCGTGTCTCGTGTCTCGTGTCTCGTGTCTCGTGTCTCGTGTCTCGTGTCTCGTGTCTCGTGTCTCGTGTCTCGTGTCTCGTGTCTCGTGTCTCGTGTCTCGTGTCTCGGTGTCGGCCTCCAATCTCTGTCGCAGTGCGAACCGCCACCTTAATGCAGCTTTTTGTTTGCTTTTTATGAGTACTCAACAAAGGTTCGTTTATTTTAAGCAAATCGCTCTCTTCTACAAACTGAACCACAAAGCANGTGAAAAATAGGTTAAGGTGCGGTGGGGGTGGCCCTTGGGCCACCCCTAAGCCGCCTATTTAGTTTTATACACACATAAATGACCTCATATTAATCACATTTACCAAATCATGCGGTAGTTATTCATAATAACCGGCGATTATTCATAATTTTCACATTTATCACTTTGACCGTAACATATAGATCATGTCATCCACGAAGACGCGCCCCACCATTCTTCCACTAATGTATGAGTGATATCGGTACACGCTAAATTATCCATGAGTGCACACGCACACTACAATAACGACGCTCGGATTGCTCGGATCAAACTCCCCGCACCCCGCACGACCGAGACCAAACATTGGGGCGCGTCTTCGTGGATGAAACGATCTATAATGCAATGCTGAAATCATAATGAATGACGAAACAAAAGTCACACCACGCGTGACTGACGTCATCGATTAATTGCCCCAATCTCCTACATCGTTTGGACACAAATTTGCTATAGCGATAATTTGTCCTTCTGTGCGTGGTACGGGCCCCAGCACGCGTTATTAGCGAGTTTATTGCGAACTTTCATTGTTTAGTACCGCGGCCATTAAATTTTACAGGGGCGGGCAAGTTACAGTGGGGAAGCGGAAAAGTTATGCTAACTTTTATAAAAATAAACTTTTTATAAACTAAAAAAAATAACATAGTAGAATTAGACGTATCAATAATGATCAAAAGCATGGACATTATTTGCTTAGCTCGCGTTTATTACATTATTATGCCGTGAAAAAAAAAATCATCGTCATCATTTCAGCCACAGGACATCCATGCTGTTGGACTCACTTATATGTTTTCTAGTCAAAAACTTTTTATAAAATCGATATTCCTCATAGTATGTTCGTTTAAAAGTCCTTCGTTTACTATATGAGTATAATATTTTAAAGGCTCACTTAGAATTGTATCGTAATTAGTAAACAAATTACTAATAATATCCATGTTAACCCCTCGGAGTAAATTAATCGGGATTGGAATATTCTCACCTCTCTTTCCCACCGACTGCTTTAACTCCTGCGTAGCTAGGATCTCCAATAAAAACCTAACCAGTTAAGATTTAAGTTTAAAACTAAGTCAAGGTTTGTAACTTGTGCCGGTGCTGAACCCCACAAAGTTAGCTTGACGAGCCCGCGGAGGCGTTTAGATACTGACTTCCCATTCAATCGTTTGGTTTTACGGATCCCAGTGACGCAGGGTGATGACAGAGTAAATACAAATGAGTAGGTTCGGCGCAACTCCCCGCTAATCCACGCTAAATTTTGTCAGTGTGTGCGTGCGCGCCGCATACGTATTGGCGCGCTCACATTCTCACATACAAACTGCGCTTGGCGCGTTTCTATGAAGATGACCTACTCATTTGTATTTACTCTGGTGATGATCAACAGGGTTCTAAAGTTAGTTTTGAACTTTTTGGAAGGAATAAAGGTAATCAAGACGAAAATAGGCCCAAAGTTTCGATTTCGTGGTCGCTAGTTCGAATAATGTATAATAAACATATATGACTATGACTATGACTAATACCTATCGTACGACCGCTGGACTATTTACAAACTAATATTTAGATATCTGGTGGCAGCGTTGCCAGACGTCCCGATTTTTAAATCAAATTTAAATGTCCCGTGCGGGACAGGCTCGGTCCCGCTTTTCGGAGAGAGACTCACTTCACCAGACTATTGTTTGAAACGCCATATTATTATAAAGAATAAAACTTTTTTAATTTTTTTATTTTTTTATTCTAAAGACGAATTTAACGATAGAGTAAATCTGATTTATAATATTATTTTTTTGTTAAAATACATTTTCTATGGCTACTTTTGCTATCTATTGTCACGTAAACGTAATTTTAAGTAAAATAAAAAGATAAATATTTGAAAACCTTTGATTATAGTATACGTTTTTTTACTATGTCCCGCTTCTGACGGAAGAATCACGCTATTTTCACTCAAAAAGTACCAAAGTCCCGACTTGGCGAAAAAAAAAACTGGCAACGCCGTCTGGTGGGGTAACAGCGATGTCAGTAACTTTCTTTTTCACAAATTAAAAAAGAAGGCTATTTTGTCAATATTGGGTTTCTTTGTTGGAAAATTAATGCATTACAGATCTAATCATTATAATTATTCCCCCAAATAATAAGATGGCTTGAAGAAATAATGGGTATTATCTAGATTTAAACTTACATTGGCAACTGGTCTAAATAAAAACTAAATTGAAAAGAAAAAACCTTATTACAATATGAGTAATGCAGTTTTTTCTTTGCTGTTACCCAAAAAAGCTTCGTTTAATTAATACCAAATCGCTCTCTTCTACAAACTGAACTACAAAGCAATAGTTGACAAATAGCTTAACGGTGTTACGTAGATTAACTTGCCGGCAATCTTTGGCTCCTTTCAAATAAATTGAACGACAAAGCATTGTGGAAATAATAGCGAATTATGAGAGTCTTAATAAGCTTACACCTTGTTTGGAATAAGTTTGTGTTGTCTATTGTTCACTCTGTTTTACTGAAGTAAGCAGACAGGACCACAAAACAAAGATATAAGCCAGTTCATTGAATACAAATTCCCAACTAAAAACTGGGCGGATTGTGAAGTAGTTATTCGCTGTCTTCTCGTTAAACAACGTGAGTGGAAAATGAGGCAAACAAATTAGTATGGTATTGAAGAGAGTCATAACCTAATATGCCTTAGGTTATACATTATTGTCGCAACGTATAGCCGTTCACAGATTTTACAGTAAGGCATCGATGAACGAATACCTATATCTAATACCTTCCACAACCTTAATTAGGTTGATAGAAACAAGGATCTTCTTTCTTCTTCTCGTACAACAGACTCTTCTTCTTAGGCACTCTTGTCGGAGTGGTCGTGTTTGCGCTGACGAGGTACGTGGTGGGGTAATGTCATCTCCGAGGGTAGATCTCCTGGCGATGTGCCAGTTTATTATAACTACGTATAACAAACAACTGAGGTTTAATTAGGTCTTGTTCATGTTTTTTTTATCCACAACGAGGAAGCTCTTGGCCTGTATCTCACCTGATGGTAAGTGATTATCAGGCCGAATATGGAAGCGACCTTCACCCGGAATCCTCAACCACGGAGCAACTGGCTATCTTACCTCTTGTTTACATTGTTGTTATGGCGACAGACTTAGGTAAGATGGTGGTAGCTAGCCAGGCGGACTTAGAACAAGCCCTACCACCAACCAAACCGAACAGAAAAATCTGCCCCCACTGGGAATCGAACCCGGGACCTCTGCGTCTGAAGCAGGTGGTCTTACCACTAGACCACAGAGGTCAACTGAGTTGTAATGTAATGTTGTAATTATGTTGAAACGCGAATTGAGAATTCCGGTCCTCTAACTTCGGCTTTTCTGCCAGGTGAGATGCAGGCCAAGAGCTCTTTTGTTATGGATATTCCCACTCTCTCTTCATAACAACTTATTTCTCCAAATATAATGAACTGTCTGTCCTGCCTGAGCTGCCCAGAACGCTTCTTCGCTCAATGCATACAGAATGCCGCGACAATTGGCGCGAGACCGCGACCCAATCCAACTTCTTGCCGGCGGGACCCGCGTTATTAACAACTTGTACTTCCACATCTTGTGCTGTAATGGCTATTCACAATGTATGAATTCTAGTTTCACTGAGGTCATTTTGACTTGTGTTGTTTGGAAGAGATCGCTTCCTAGCTATAACACAGCTAAATTAAGTCATTATGCTGCAAGGAAATCTCTATAAATTATAAATCGTTCGTTCGTTCGCTCGTTTCAGCCGAAAGACGTCCACTGCTGGACAAAGGCCTTCCCCAAGGATTTCCACAAAAACCGGTCCTGCACCGCTCGCATCCAGGCACCTCCCGCGAACGTTTGACGTTCATAAGTGCCACTTGTGGTCTAAACTGAATAAATATTTTTGATTTTGATATTGATATACATGAAAAAAACGAACTGCCTAAGGCGGGAATCGAATCCACGAATTGAATTGAGATGCGACTCTTAACGCTAAAAATTAAATAGCTAATCTCCATAAAGTCTTCTATATATCAAAAGAACTGGCGAGCTCCTTACTCCTTTATGTATTAAAGATCTCTATTTCACTCTTCAAGTATTTTCAGAATTTCTATGGCTTTCGCTCAAGGTCACATTTGTTATTGAGTAAGAGAGATGAAAACTTTCGAATCATAGGACAATGTAGTAATTACCTATTCGTTTGTTAATAACTATTACAAACAAAAACGGTCTAATGCCTGTATTCACAAACATTACTATGAGGTCTCACAGTGCGCGTGGACGCACAGGGTGACACACGAGCCAATCACAGAGCTCTATTCAACGCTGTGCGTTCGATTTGCTGCTTCACTTTTGTTTGTTTACAGCGATACCTAAAGCTTAGCACAATGTGAATTTGCTTTGTCATTACTATTTTTTCACAAAAGTATCTTATAAAAAGTAAATTGACCATAATTTCGACACAATGTAGATTACGGACATCTTGAATTCCTAGTATAGTCGTAAAACCTAGCAAGGCTTTATCTATCTTAAATAAATACATAAAAGCTTTCAGCAAAGTATGCTGTCCCACCAGGACCGCATTATAGGCAATTCACCCGGCGTGTTATCCCGAAGGATCCATCCTAAAAACATACAGGGTGAATTCGCAATCAGTGTCTAAGTTTTTAGGAGCGACTCAGAATCAGTAACTTTATTGATCTACTAGCGGCCGCCCGCGACTTCATACGCGTGGATCCCGTTTTACTCCCTTTTAGGGGTGGAGTTTCGTAAAATCCTTTCTTAGCGGATGCCTACGTCATAACATCTACCTGCATCACAAATCAGCCCGATCCGTCCAATGGTTTGGGCTGTGCGTTGATAGATCACTATGTCAGTCAGTCAGTCAGTCACTGTGAGTTTATATTTAGATGTAAAGAGAACATAATTTTTATTTTCATATTTAATTGTGTTTATCCGCTGTGCGCGGTTTCAAAATAGGCACACTTGGATAATTTACTTCGTTCATAGAAAAATACGTACACACAAGTAACTGCAAAGCATAATAGACATAATAGTGTGAGAAAATAAGCCTTAACATTTAAAACTTAAGATATAAGCGAGAAATACCACTTTATATATTGTTAACCTCTTACCTACGGGAGGCACCTATAGTTGCCAAGTCAAAAGTCACTTCTCAATACGGGTGGCATCTATTGTTATTTTAGCAAAGCCAATACTAAATCACGGTTTACGACAAAAAAACAATAAAATTGCAAATTAAGCGCTTGTAATAATGAAACTACATTAGTTGCAGAATATAATATTCCAAATTTCAATACCGTAAGTCTTATACTTTTTAAAATATCTTGATGTAAAGTGGAGCAAACAATTTTATAGGTTAAAATACCCCGTATTGAGAGGCGACTTTGGGTTTCCAAGGGCCCGTAGGTAAAGGGTTAAATTATTCTATAGAGCTTATTAAAAAAAAATGGATACTGTTGACAAAGTCACCCTGTATCAAATATATGAAAATTTCATATTGTGTCGATCCAGCACCGGATTTATTGTCGCATAAAGTAAAGTATAAAATATACATTGTAAATAACAACGTATAAATATACAGTGAAGCGGTGTGGTCTTTGCGCCGAGTTTGTATTTATACGCTAGAGTTTATGCATGAAATATTATCTTTGTATAACTAAAACAAGGAAATGTATGGGTATAATGTTGCACATGCTGCGTTATAGTGGCGTATTAAAGGACGTATATTATTTAGGTGTGTATGTATGAACTTGCTCTCAATACATACAAATCTTGTTGTACCGTGTCTCTAAGTAAATAAACGATTTGATTTGGACGTAGGTAAATAAAAAGGTAGAAGAAAAGTTTTTCACGTTATCACAGGGAATAGTTTCAGCATCAGTCTCACTTGATGAATGCGGATCATAGCTTATGTTAAATTAATGAGAGAGAAAAGTAACATACAGGGTGTATTATAATATACCCGCTGTATATACCTGATACAATTAATTCTACCTAGCTGATATCGAAAAAAATAATTACATTATGAACATTCTATATCGGTAACTCTGAAACAATGATTCATCATCATCATTTCAGCCACAGGACGTCCACGACTGAACATAGGCCTCCCCTAATGATTTCCACGTCGCCCGGTTGGTAGCGGCTCTGGTAGGGCATTCAGCGCCTTCCTGCTACCTTTATGAGGTCGTCAGTCCACCTTGTGAATGATTACATGCCGTGAAATATATTTATGCATTCACTTAATTAATAAAAAATACAGTAACAAAAGCATAAAATCATCATTATTTTTCCACCATCCTAAGGCCAACTAAAATATACGTAGGCGTAATAAAGCTCACAATACCATGTAATATGAAATTGTAAAGCGCCCATCCCTTTGTAGCCAGTTTCCGTTATTAAAACCATATATTTCCGTGAAAGAGATAATTATACAAGACATAGAAAAGGCTTTGGCGACCGCAAAGCTATTTAGATGGAGATAAAAGCTCGTGCGAGCTTACAGGGCGGCCGTTTATGAATGGGCGTGCAACTTGCTAAAGTTGCTGTCAAAGAGCAACAATTAATATTTTTACAGCATTTTTCTGTCAAGTTCAAAGGAATATTAATTTTAGTGTAAGTATATTAATTATTCAATTGGTGCATGTGGTTCATTAAATCATGATGTCATTGTTTTTCTCTATGAAACCTTTAAGTTTTCCCAACTGAAGTCATCTACTTTTTAACAATAAAATTGGTTGAAAACGAGACAGAATAAAATATATTAAAATTTGCTCTTGCTTAGAATAAATATCATTCTTATTTGGATTTGTCTATCATTTTAAATTGACAACAAACTGACTTAATTTGGAATACTGTTACAGTTGTAAATGATTCTTTGAAAATCAACTCGATTCAAGTCTGTAATTACAAAGCGAGATGATTATCAGTATTCTACGCTACTCTCCCAGGAATCAAACCTATTATTCCAGTCGAGAATAACCTTGAGGATAACAGAGGATAACACAAAGTTTTCATGTTAAAAGTTTCTGTAATAACACAATGTTGGGGTAAATTAAAATTTTCCGAAATATCGCTGTTCATGAGGCCAGTTTCGCAAACTAATTTTCGTGTTTTATTACGGCCGTTCGTTTTTAAATTATGTTTAATGGCTTCGCGAACTTTGGCGGAGTTTATTTTATGTGGATTTGCGGCTTCACTTGGTATACAGATGTAATAATAACAAGGCTTTGTTTATACAGGTGTTAAATTACAATTACAAATTACAACCAATGTGTGTTACCAGTGTTCACATGGTTCGGAAACGTGGCCTCTCACTATAGGCCTTATACAGAAGCTCAAAGAGGGCTATGCTCGGTGTTTCTTTACGAGATCAAATCAGAAATGAGGAGATCCGTAAATGAACTAAAGTCGCTGTCATAGCCACCCACAAGGTGGACCGACGACATCATAAAGGTAGCAGGAAGGCGCTGGACGTAGGCCAGGCAACATGGAAAGCATTGGGAGAGACCTATGTTCAGCAGTGGATGTCCTATGGCTGAGATGATGATGAGATGATTAGCTTAATTTTGCCTACACGTTAACATTGCCGGCAAAGTCGCATGATTCGTCCAGAAAAGCACTCTCTTAAAATTTTATTTACTCACTTTTAACTTTATTGCTCTTTATTTAGTCTCCAAGAGGGTAGAATATTTATAAAGAAAGTAGAATACCTTCAACGTTAGTTATTTGACGTGTTCTCGCACCAGCTCAAAATGAATCTTCCAGAGACAATGGAGTGCACTGAGCTATTGCAATTTATAGCTTTTCCAGCACTTTTCATTTAACCGATACAGGATTTTCGACCTCAATTTTCGCTATCTTGGCTTTCGTACCTGGATTCTAAATTTATGTTTTAATTGGATTTTTGTCTGTGATACACATTTTGTATTTGGAAAATTTTGACTAGGTACAGCTTGAAATATTAGACCACGCAGGTTTAATTTGAAATTTGAAATTTCAGTTGAATAGGTAAACAAATAAAGCTGATTTACATTGATACCAAACTTTCTATCCCTAGTGATTTTAGTAAGATCAACTGGAATTATGTTGAGACCATTGAGACAGTCCAATCTCTGTTTTAGTAGATTTGGTTAAGACTGGATCACTTACTCCTAGATCTTAGGTTAGACTTCATATATTCTCTGCTTCAGCTTACACTAAAACCGTATTTCAGTCCAAATAACTTAGGCAAAAAGCGCTCCGTGAACTTTATTTCGTCTGTCGCCCTTTTAAGTTTATGAAGCCAGTAAAAATCCTTCAACCGTACTTATTTGTGTAATATTTGCACACCCTGTATCATAAAATGAATATTTCGAGATAAAGCACTGCACTGGACGTCTAGCACGAAAAACTTTCGTCTTCTAAGAGTTTACGTATTCGACAAAATTTGACAGAATTCAACGATAAAGTGACGATCTCGATTGTCAAAATTAGTTTCGTGCAACCACTTCTCTTCTCATACTAAGTTTGCTTTATGTCACGTTCATAGGGGCGCTGTTTGAAGTTTTATACTAAATCTTTTGATGGCGATTCGAAGTCGAAAGTTTTTCGTGCTAGAGGTACGGAGCTATACCAATTTATGATGTACATGAGTACTTTTATCCACCGATACCTTTGAACGTCGATTTTCTTTATGATCTGGCTTTTGTGGCTGAAATTGGGATTCATTTGTGCAAAATGGAATTTTGTCAATGGTTCTTTTGTATTCGTAAAGTATGGTTATCAGTAGAGAATTGCCTTTTAGAGAGTTTCATAAACTCATGTACTCATGTAGGTACCTACCATGAGTACAAAACAATAAAATTGTGATGTTATTTTTCGCTTGGTAAAACTTTGCTAAAGCCCGGCCTGTGAGCACGTAGAATTTTGTCCAATGACCCCAAGCTACCCATCCTTATCGCTCGCGCGTAATTATGTTGCTGTCACGCTCGCACACTCACTGCGGGCGCCCGTCGCACAGTCGCATTGGAAAAAATTCTACGTTCCCACAGACCAGATTATAGCTTAAATCTTAAAACTTTGAAATCAATAATTTTACAAAAACGGGACTATTCCCACATCTCGTTCCCACCACTGCAACTCCTGTGTAGCCAATATCTACAACTTGACCGCCAGTAAAAACCCAACCAGTGAAGGTTTGTCCCGGGGGAAAGTTAAACTGTCATTAGTCAACCCGCAACGAAATTAATCAGAAGAACATAGAAGTTCGAAGTTAAGGTTCGACTTCTCTCCGTTGCAAAACGTATGACAGGTGACAAACAAAGGTTTAGTAACCTTTATTAAAAGATATGCACCACGGACATTAAACATCAATTAATGGGGCCTATCTTATGAGCTTAATAAATTGACAATCAGTTGCTTTCACGTGGTATTCATGTCATAAATTATCATTCCCATAACTCCAAAATCTATGAGAGAGTCGCGTTTTGATAGATCCTAGAAAGTATACCAATGAGGGTTTTCTCGTATGAAAAATCCGCCAGATGGCAATACGTAGACGCAAGGTCCAAATGCTGCATGATTGGTTATTTTTGACAGACATGTCGAAATCCACCAATCACGCAGCAGTCAGACCCCACATCCACGTCCCGCCATCTAGCGGATCTTTGCCAATTGAGTACCATAAAGTACATAAACACTGTTACTATTCCTAAGCCATCATTGTTTTACTTACTGCCATTAAAGGTTCTGAATCCACATAGGCGACCTCATAAAGGTAGCAGGAAGACGCTGGAAGCAGGCCGCAACCAACTTCTTCTTCTTCTTCTTTTCAGCCAAATGACGTCCACTGCTGGACAAAGGCCTCCCCCAAGGTTTTCCACAATGAACGGTCCTGCGCTGCCCGCATCCAGGCTCTTCCCGCGACCTTTACCAGATCGTCGGTCCACCTAGTAGGAGGCCTGCCCACGCTACGTCTTCCAGCCCGTGGTCGCCACTCGAGAACCAACCAATCGCCACCAACCGGTCGCAACCAACTAGTCAACCTGGAAAGGGACAAAGTAAATGATTTGAATTTGAAATCATTGGGGGAGGCCTATATTCAGCAGTGGGCATCCTGTAGCTGAAATGATGATGATGATGAATCAAAATAGACTATCACCCATATTCACAAACGATGCTTGCTTAAGTGAAGCAGCTAATCGAATGCACAACGTTGGATTGAGCTCTGTGATTGGTTAATGTGTCACCCTGTGCCTCCACGCGCACTGTGAGACCTCATAGTAATGTATTTGAATACGGGCGTACACTTAGAGTAGACGCACACCGTTGATTTTTAGTTGGCCGATAGTTGTGCCCAATTTTAAATTGTATGAAGAATCGGCCAAATCGAATCGGCGTAGTGTGCGCACTCCCATACTCAATACTCAATAGTTTATTGCTTCCATAATGTTTACAAAAGGTGTTATTGGTAAGGTAAGATACAATTATGGACCCTGTCGGGCACTGCATTTTAGGAGAGAGGAAGATTTTTAGATTTATTGCATTAATGTACTACATGCCCATGTAATACATGCCCATACTGAGCAACTGCCCGACTAAACTATCGGCCGACGAAAAATCAACGGTGTGCGTCTACTCTTACTTGCTTTCTCGACACTTTAACATTCAATTTGTTTTAATTACTCAATAATAATAATTCTGAACTTCAGCGAAGCCATTGTTTTTAGTTGAATACTCCCTGTAATAGTTCCCTGGTGGAAGATTTACATAAAATGATTAATTTTGTATCATGTTTCGCGGGTTTGTTAATTACTTTAATGTTTCAAACAAGCTGATGTTTTCTTGTTTATTATAAACTAGCTTTTGCTCGCGGCTTCGCCCGCGTGAAATTTAGTTTGCCACAGATCGTCATAAATTATAGTCTATATGTTAACCTGGGTTATAAACCATAATACTGTAAAGTTTCATCAAAATCCGTTTAGTAGTTTTTGCGTGAAAGAGTAACAAACATCCAGACATCCAAACTTTCGTATTTATAATATTAGTAGGATTAAAATATTGTTCAAGTGAGTTTGAATTAAAAAAATAATAATATATTGCCGTTTATTTATTTATCATATTTTATGCTCTTGGGAATTATACAAATAGTCAGTTTCAATTATTTTGACTTACAATAATCATACCACTTTGATCTATTTTTCTTGGAATTCTTGAAGCCTTGTTTATTCCAGGAACGTAAAATTAATTTGGTTCAATTTAATATTCATATCAAAACAGCGAATTTTGAGCTTCAAGCATAATTAACATCAATCTAAAACCAGTTAAGCTTCTATTATGATACTGTTTTCCGTCAATTAATACCTGCACGGTAATCCGTAGGTAGAGCATTGCTTCCCAAAGTGGGGGGCGCAAAGACCTTTCAAGGCTTCCACAGACCAAACGCGGGGCAGTAGCAGCGCAGTTTGAATGCGGGCCCGCGCAATTTGTAATACAAGAAACTCTTGGAAGTGTGTCACACCAAATTTGAACGCGGGCCCGCGCTCCAACCGCGCCGCACTGCAACTGCCGAATGACAAACGAGGCGAACAGAAGCGGCGCGAACACGGGCCCGCGCTGTTGTATTACTATGGCGGCCATATTAGCATAACACACCGGACGCAGGGCGGTAGCAGCGCGTTGAAAGCGGTTTTCGAATATTTAAATTTTTTACAACCGCCCGCGTTGCTTTGAATCTGCGCTGCTTTCAGTGTGCCTCAGCCGCGCTGCAACTGACTTGCACTGCTTCTGACCCGCGTTTGGTCTGTGGAAGCCTTTAAAGGGGGGCGCGTGCCATCTGTGTACTTAAGTATAAAAAACCTGCGACCGCTGAGATAATGCATTCCAGACTGCTCGATACGACCAATAAATAATCTTGACTGGAGGAAGGCAGGCGCGGAATTTTTTGTATGGTCGAAAGGGGGCGCGTATCAAATAACTTTGGGAACCAATGCCGTAGAGTATGAAATAATAATCAACGTATAATTTTGATTAAACCGCAATATTTTGAATAAGATAATACATTTTACTACGCGCTTAATATGTTGAACCAAAAACGTACAGATAGAAGCTGAAAGTGAAATAACATTAGGTAATAGTCATAACTTAAAAATCTAATATTTAAAAATACATATTTTTAGTAGTATATGTACGTTGATGTGCTTTTGAATTTATAGTATTTGGTAATGATAGTTCTCAAGGAATCCAACCAATGCAGCAATGATTACTGATTATATCCATACTAGGTACCCATTCATAAATTCAAAGCACATATTAAAAGTACCTTAATGAAAAAGGGCTACTGTAAAGTCGATGATTATTTAAAAGCTAAAAATGTTTGGGATGCGTAACTGTCTAGCTCGCATAAATATTTATAACTATGTATTTTTAAAGCCTGTAAACCTTTGAAAAAGTGGCTGACAATAGTGACTGAGTTTCTTGCGCTGCTTCTTGTCAGCACTGGCCCATTTATTGTTATGAGTTTTCATAACACTTTAAAAAACCACTGCTGATCCCTAAAATGTCAATGTATGCCAAAAATACCTATATCTCAGCAGATTATACCCTGCTCCAATGAAATAAGACTTATTTTCACTTATTCCGTTGTCTTGTACAGTCGGAATCAAAAATACCGTGGATTAGCATAAGCAATTTGTACAGTCACGCTACCGCTGAATGGCATTGATATACAATTGGCCCCAAAAGGAGTATAAGATAAAATACATTTTCTGTTGCTAAGCGTGAATTTATCTATACTTACGAGTATAATAAATCTGTAGAGAGGTCAATTCTGTACATGAAATATATTTTCAAAATAACTATCAGGGGGTGATTAGTGATCGATACTGATGCCAAAAATGCAATCAGTAAAATTTTTGTCTGCCTGTCTGTGTCTGTCTGTCTGTCCGTCTGTATGTTCCTTATAGAAACAAAAACTACTCGACGGATTTTAACGAAACTTGGTACAATTATTTTTCATACTCATTTCAAAATTTATTCAGGTGCTTTTCCACTGTGGAAAATATTCACTAAAAACTTTAGAATTTTATTTTACAATTTTCTTGCAATTCCTAACTCCATTTTAAATTTATTTTCACTCTTATCTGCAAATTGCAAGATAAGTTGACACTTGCAGAGTTTGAACTTGGTCTGTGGCCAACTTAAATACAAGTTGCATTTGTAGATCTAGATTTGAGATAAAATCATGGACATTCTGCTGCAAATTTTAAAGAAGTGTCGAAAGCTTTTTAAGTTTCAACTTGGGTGTTTTATTTGAAATACTTAAGGTGGGTTCGCAGGTTTTACCTTTCTTGGTAGTTTTAATAAAATACAACTAAATTCAGATCTATTTATCTGTCAATTTATGTCGCAGTATATGGTTTACTTTACTATTAAAACCAAAAAATAAAATCCACTTCAATAGACACAGGAATTTTGTTAATAAACCACGATAATTTATCGCCTTCACCATTTTACTTTACAGTCAATACCTGACTGTCTTGGTGTCAAAGTTAGTAATTTTTTTTGTTTACACATTAAAAACCATACAGGCAAGAGCAGGATGTATTATTTATTTTATTTTGTAAACCACTCCCATAGCTCGTATAATGTTTGGTTGGTTTGGGACTGGATGACGCAGAGTATGATGTCCAAGAATGTGACCCATTGCATTAAGGCTGGGCGCAGACCACCGACTTTTAGTTGGCTGATAGTTGGGTCCGAATCTAATTTCCAAATCGCTGTAATGTACGCACTTTCATACATCTCCATAGTGATGAACAGCCCGACCCAACTATCGGCCAGCTAAAAATCGGTGGTCTGCGCCTAGGCTAAACGATACTTTACTTGTGGTATTCATAGCACTACTAAAAAGTACTCCATTACTAAAATCTAGTCAGACNTATTAGTACGACATGCTCGCTGTACATACCCTATACATTATTAAATACCTAGCTGATATCGAAAAAAATAATTACATTATGAACATTCTGTATCGGTGACTGTGGAATAATGATTCATCATCATTTCAGCCACAGGACGTCCACTGCTGAACATAGGCCTCCCCTAATGATTTTGACGTCGCCCGGTTGGTAGCGGCTCTGGTAGGGGCCTGCATCCAGCGCCTTTCTGTTACCTTTATGAGGTCGTCAGTCCACCTTGTGAATGATTACATGCCGTGAAATATATTTATGCATTCACTTAATTAATAAAAAATACAGTAACAAAAGCATAAAATCATCATTATTTTTCCACCATCCTAAGGCCAACTAAAATATACGTAGGCGTAATAAAGCTCCCAATACCATGTCATATGAAATTGTAAAGCGCCCATCCCTTTGTTGCCAGTTTCCGTTATTAAAACCATATATTTCCGTGAAAGAGATAATTATACAAGACATAGAAAAGGCTTTGGCGACCGCAAAGCTATTTAGATGGAGATAAAAGCTCGTGCGAGCTTACAGGGCGGCCGTTCATGAATGGGCGTGCAACTTACTTGCTAAAGTTGCTGTCAAAGAGCAATAATCAATATTTTTACAGCATTTTTCTGTCAAGTTCAAAGGAATATTAATTTTAGTGTGTATTAATTATCAAATTAGTGCATGTGGTTCATTAAATCATGATGTCATTTTTTTCTCTATGAAACTTTTAAGTTTTCCCAACTGAAGTCGTCCACTTTTTAAGAATAAAATTGGTTGAAAACGAGACAGAATAAAATATATTAAAATTTGCTCTTGCTTAGAATAAATATCATTCTTATTTGGATTTGTCTATCATTTAAAATTGACAACAAACTGACTTAATTTGGAATACTGCTGTAATGATTCTTTGAAAATCAACTCGATTCAAGTCTGTAATTACAAAGCGAGATGATTATCAGTATTCTACGCTACTCTACCAGGAATCAAACCTGTTATTCCAGTCGAGAATAACCTTGAGGATAACAGAGGATAACACAAAGTTTTCATGTTAAAAAGTTAAAAGTTTCTGTAATAACACAATGTTGGGGTAAATTAAAATTTTCCGAAATATCGCTGTTCATGAGGCCAGTTTCGCAAACTAATTTTCGTGTTTTATTACGGCCGTTCGTTTTTAAATTATGTTTAATGGCTTCGCGAACTTTGGCGGAGTTTATTTTATGTGGATTTGCGGCTTCACTTGGTATACAGATGTAATAATAACAAGGCTCTGTTTATACAGGTGTTAAATTACAACCAATGTGTGTTACCAGTGTTGACTTATGGTTCGGAAACGTGGCCTCTCACTATAGGCCTTATACAGAAGCTAAAAGTTGCACAACGTGCTATGGAGAGGGTTATGCTCGGTGTTTCTTTACGAGATCGAATCAGAAATGAGGAGATCCGTAAACGAACTTAAGTCGCTGACATAGCCCGAAGAATTCGCAAGCTGAAGTGGCAATGGGCAGGGCAGATAGTACGCAGAACTGACCGCCGTTGGGGCAGCTAGGTTCTGGAGTGGAGGCCGCGTACCGGAAAACGCAACGTGGGACGTCCACCCACAAGGTGGACCGGCGACATCATAAAGGTAGCAGGAAGGCGCTGGACGCAGGCCGCTACCAACCGGGCAACATGTTAAGCATTGGGGGAGGCCTATGTTCAGCAGTGGACGTCCTGTGGCTGAGATGATGATGAGATGATTAGCTTAATTTTGCCTACACGTTAACATTGCCGGCAAAGTCGCACGATTCGTCCAAAAAAGCACTCTCTTAAAATTTTATTTGGTTACTTTTAACTTCATTAGTAGTCTTCAAGTGGGTAGAATATTTATAAAGTAGAATACCTTCAACGTTAGTTATTTGACGTGTTCTCGCGCCAGCTCAAAATGAATCTTCCAGAGACAATGGAGTGCACTGAGCTATTGCAATTTATAGCTTTTCCAGCACTTTTCATTTAACCGATACAGGATTTTCGACCTCAATTTTCGCTATCTTGACTTTCGTACCTGGATTCTAGATTTATCTTTTAATTGGATTTTTGTCTGTGATAAACATTTTGGGTTGGAAAATCAAATTTTAACTACAACTTGAAATATTAGATCAGTTGAATTTGCAAATTCTGCGAACAAATAAAGCTGATTTACATTGATACCAAACTTTCTATCCCTAGTTATTTAAGTAAGCCTCTAATTACCAACTGGAATAATTATGTTGAGAACAGTGAGACAGTCCAATCTCCGTTTTAGTAGATTTGGTCTAGACTAGACAACTACCTAACTCCTAGATCTTAGGTTAGACTTCATCTATTCTCTGCTTTAGCTTACACTAAAACCGTATTTCAGTCAAAATAACTTAGCCAAAAAGCGCTTCTTGAACTTTATTTCGTCTGTCGCCCTTCTAAGTTTATGAAGCCAGTAAAAATCCTTCAACCGTACTTATTTGTGTAATATTTGCACACCCTGTATCATAAAATGAATATTTCGAGACAAAGCACTGCACTGGACCTCTAGCACGAAAAACTTTCGTCTTCGAATCGTTTACGTATTCGACAATATTTGACAGAATTCAACGATATTGTGACGTCACCCCGAATGTGACGATCTCGATTGTCAAAATTAGTTTCGTGCTACCACTTCTCTTCTCATACTAAGTTTGCTTTATGTCAAGTTCACAGGGGTGCTGTTTGCTGAGTTTACGTTAGGTGTGCTCGCTAGCGACTACGTAAAAAAATTACATTAAATGTATGACATATTGTGCAGCGCCCCTAGCGGCTACTTTCAAGAAACAAAATATTCATAGATTTTTTTGACGTACTCGCTAGCGAGCACTCGGAACGTAAACTCATGGTAAGCACACTGTTTAAAGTTTCTTGCTAAATCTTTTTTCGTGCTGGAGGTACGAGCTATACCAATTTATGATGTACATGAGTACTTTTATCCACCGATACCTTTGAACGTCGATTTTCTTTATGATCTGGCTTTTGTGGCTGAAATTGGGATTCATTTGTGCAAAATGGAATTTTGTCAATGGTTCTTTTGTATTCGTAAAGTATGGTTATCAGTAGAGAATTGCCTTTTAGAGAGTTTCATAAACTCATGTACTCATGTACCTACCATGAGTACAAAAAAATAAAATTGTGATGTTATTTTTCGCTTGGTAAAACTTTGCTAAAGCCCGGCCTGTGAGCACGTAGAATTTTGTCCAATGACCCCAAGCTACCCATCCTTATCGCTCACGCGTAATTATGTTGCTGTCGCGCTCGCACACTCACTGCGGGCGCCCGTCGCACAGTCGCATTGGAAAAAATTCTACGTGCTCACAGACCAGATTATAGCTCAAATCTTAAAACTTTGAAATCAATAATTTTACAAATACGGGACTATTCCCACATCTCGTTCCCACCACTGCAACTCCTGTGTAGCCAATATCTACAACTTGACCGCCAATAAAAACCCAACCAGTGAAGGTCAAGTTTGTCCCAGGGGATAGTTAAACTGTCATTGGACCCGCAAAGAAATTAATCAGAAGAACATAGGAGGAGTTCGAAGTTAAGGTTCGACTTCCCTCCGTTGCAAAGCGGATGACAAGTGACAAACAAAGGTCTAGTAACCTTTATGAAAAGATATGCACCAGCGCTGGTAGGGTAAAAAGATTATGAGACATGTAGAGGCTCCTTAAGAGCAAAATGACGATTTGTAAGAACTATTTATTAGTCCAAACAAATAAAGAAATTTTGACTTTTGACTTTGACCACGGACAATGCTACTACTGCTATTTATATTTATTTATTGACTATTGACTGACTGAGTTTGTTGCGGTGCTTCTTCTCAGCACTTGCCAAATGTTGGTCTCGAAGCGCTGGTAGGGTAAAAAGATTATGAGACATGTAGAGGCTCCTTAAGAGCAAAATGACGATTTGTAAGACTATTTATTAGTCTAAAAAAACAAAGAAATTTTGACTTTGACTTTGACTTTGACAAACATCAGTCAATTGATTTCACGTGGTATTAATGTCATAGTTCTCTTTCCCATAACTCCAAAATCTATGAGAGAGTCGCGTTTTGATAGATCCTAGAAAGAATGCCAATTGCCAATTGAGTACCTTCCTTATAGTACTAATACACTGTCACCATTCCTAAGCCATCATTGTTATTTAACTTATTGCCATAAAAGGTTTTGAACCCACATAGGCGACCTCACAAAGGTAGCAGGAAGATGCTGGATGCAGGCCGCAACCAACTAGTGAACCTGGAAAGGGACAAAGTAAATGATTTGAATTTGAAATCATTGGGGAAGGCATATATTCAGCAGTGGGCATCCTGTGACTGAAATGATGATGATGATGAATCAAAATAGACTATCACCCATATTCACAAACGATGCTTGCTTAAGTGGAGCAGCAAATCGAACGCACAGCGTTAAGTAGAGCTCTGTGATTGGTTGATGTGTCACCCTGTGCCTCCACGCGCACTGTGAGACCTCATAGTAATGTTTGTGAATACGGGCGTACACTTACTTGCTTTCTCGGCACTTTAACATTCAATTTGTTTTAATTACTCAATAATAAATTCTGAACTTCAGCGAAGCCATTGTTTTTAGTTGAATACTCTCTGTAATAGTTCCCTGGTGGAAAATTTACATAAAATGATTAATTTTGTATCATGTTTCGCGGGTTTGTTAATTACTTTAATGTTTCAAACAAGCTGATGTTTTCTTGTTTATTATAAACTAGCTTTTGCCCGCGGCTTCACCCGCGTGAAATTTAGTTTGCCACAGATCGTCATTAATTATAGTCTATATGTTAATCTGGGTTATAAACAATAATACTATAAAGTTTCATCAAAATCCGTTTAGTGGTTTTTGCGTGAAAGAGTAACAAATATCCAGACATCCAGACTGTCGCATTTATAATATTAGTAGGATTAAAATATTGTTCAAGTGAGTTTGAATTAAGATATTATGAGTGTATTTTAAAACCAAAACATAATAAATAATGTATTGAAAAGCACCGATAAAAGTATTTCGAAGATAATATACATATTTCCGTTTATTTATTTATGCTCTTGGGAATTACAGAATAAGTCAGTTTCAATTATTTTGACTGACAATAACATACCACTTTGATATATTTTTCTTGGAATTCTTAAAGCCGCGTTTATTCCAGGAACGTAAAATTAATTTGGTTCAATTTAATATTCATATCAAAACAGCGAATTTAGAGCTTCAAGCATAATTTACATCAATCTAAAACCAGTTAAGCTTCTATTATGATACTGTTTTCCGTCAATTAATACCTGTACGGTAATCCGTAGAGCATTGGTTCCCAAAGTGGGGGGCGCAAAGACCTTTAAGGCTTCCCCAGACCAAACGCGGGGCAGTAGCAGCGCAGTTTGAATGCGGGCCCGCGCAAGTTGTACTACAAGAAACTCTTTGAAGTGTGTCACACCAAATTTGAACGCGGGCCCGCGCTCCAACCGCGCCGCACTGCAACTGCCGAATGACAAACGAGGCGAACAGAAGCGGCGCGAACACGGGCCCGCGCTGTTGTATTACTATGGCGGCCATATTAGCATAACACACCGGACGCAGGGCGGTAGCAGCGCGTTGAAAGCGGTTTTCGAATATTTAAATTTTTGACAACCGCCCGCGTTGCTTTGAATCTGCGCTGCTTTCAGTGTGCCTCAGCCGCGCTGCAACTGACTTGCACTGCTTCTGACCCGCGTTTGGTCTGTGGAAGCCTTTAAAGGGGGGCGCGGGCCATCTGTGTACTTAAGTATAAAAAACCTGCGACCGCTGAGAGAATGCATTCCAGACTGCTCGAAACGACCAATAAATAATCTTGACTGGAGGAGGGGTGCAGATTTTTTTGTATGGTCGAAAGGGGGCGCGTCTCAAATAAGTTTGGGTACCAATGCCGTAGAGTATGAAATAATAATGAACGAATAATTTTGATTAAACCGCAATATTTTGGATAAATTAGACAATACATTTTATTACGCGCTAATGTTGAACCAAAAACGTACAAACAGAAGCTGAAAATGAAATAACATTAGGTAATACCAAAGAATAATAATAAGTACTACGTACAGAAGTTTTACTTCGCGAAGGTATTTAAAAAAATGTATGCTCAATGTCATTAACAATATGGAGTAATTTAGCTTGTCTCAAGAGTCAAGCACCATTTTGTTGACAAACGTCAGTGATCGGCACTGCGCCGAAGCTATAGGGCTGACTTCGGTAAAATGATGTGACGTGAAGTGCCAAACTGCGGAAAATGGCGAAAGAAATACATGATTTTGCATGAATTATCATGAATAATATTAACTACTTATTTACCTCTCAGTGTCTTGAGGCAACTTAAAAAAGTACATTCTGTGTTTTTATTATTAGTATTTAGGCGGTTAAATACTGCACAGTATTTAGTACACCATTTTCTTTATTTTCTTCCATCATACACAAGAATACGCGTGCGTCAGTCAATGTTCGCTCGTAAGTGAGGCCTTGTCGAATAGTGTCCTGTAGGTGGGCCATCGTACGTGTTTTGTTTTCAATGTAAACTCGCGGAGATGAACAGGCCTGGTAGTATGTAGTACGTTGATGTGCTGTTGAATGTATAGGTTCTCAAGGAATCCAACCAATGATTTCTGATTATATCTGTCAACGTGAAATTGTGAACTCTTTCAGTTTATAATATAACGCGTTAGATTGTAAACTAACAGTGGGTTAGGTTAGGTTAGATTGTAATTTAACTACGTCAGATTATAATCTGACGGAATTCACAATTTTACGGTGACATCTCCATAATGTAGTTCACTTTCAAAAACCACTGCTGAACCCTAAAAAGTAAATTTATGCCAAAACATACCTATATCTCAGCAGATAATACCCTACTCCAATGAAATAAGACTTATTTTCACTTATTCCGTTGTCTAGTACAGTCGGAATCAAAAATACCGTGGATTACCATAAGCAATTTGTACAGTCACGCTACCGCTGAATGGCATTGATATACAATTCGCCCCAAAAGGAGTATAAGATAAAATACATTTTCTGTTGCTAAGCGTGAAGTTATCTATACTTATAATAAATCTGTAGAGAGGTCAATTCTGTACATGAAATATATTTTCAAAATAACTATCAGGGGGTGATTAGTGATCGATACTGATGCCAAAAATGCAATCAGTAAAATTTTTGTCTGTCTGTCTGTGTCTGTCTGTCTGTCCGTCTGTCTGTCCGTCTGTATGTTCCTTATAGAAACAAAAACTACTCGACGGATTTTAACGAAACTTGGTACAATTATTCTTCATACTCCTGGGCAGGTTAAAGTATACTTAGGAATTCCTACGGGAACAGGAATTAGCGGGAAAATCCTTTTGTATGAAAAATCTAAACCGCTTAAGTTAGACGCGTGAAATTTGGCATGTAGGTACCTTAGGAAACTTAAAGCTTAGTTACAACAGGATATTGCAATATTCCCACGGGAACGGGAGTTAGCGGGAAAAAACATTTGTATGAAAAAATCGAAACCGCGTAAGATAGATGAAGGGGGTAAAACGGGATCCACGCGTACGAAGTCGCGGGCGGCCGCTAGTAGGTCTAAAAGCTTAAGTTGGTCAGAGCCTGAGGTAAGGAAGTGGCACGGGGGGGGTGTCATTGACATACTATGACGTGACAGAGCATACAAATATGAATGAAATCTGAAGTCTCGCTGACGTTTGACCGTCACAAAAACATACTTCTATGCGCGTGGATCCCGTTTTACCCCCTTAGGGGTGGAGTTTCGTAAAATCCCGTCTTAGTGAGCACCTACATTTTAAAAGGAACCCCCATGCAAAATTTCAGACTCGTAGCACTTGTAGTTTCCGAGTTTTCGTGGTGAGTGAGTCAGTCAGTGACCTTTAAAATTATCTTGCTACAAATAAGTAACAAAATTTATTCAGGTGCTTTTCCACTGTGGAAAATATTCACTAAAAACTTTAGAATTTTATTTTACAATTTTCTTGCAATTCCTAACTCCATTTTAAATTTATTTTCACTCTTATCTGCAAATTGCAAGATAAGTTGACACTTGCAGAGTTTGAACTTGGTCTGCGGCCAACTTAAATACAAGTTGCATTTGTAGATCTAGATTTGAGATAAAATCATGGACATTCTGCTGCAAATTTTAAAGAAGTGTCGAAAGCTTTTTAAGTTTCAACTTGGGTGTTTTATTTGAAATACACTTAAGGTATTCGCAGGTTTTACCTTTCTTGGTAGTTTTAATAAAATACAACTAAATTCAGATCTATTTATATGTCAATTTTTGTCGCAGTATATGGTTTACTTTATTAAAACCAACAAATACAATTCACTTCAACAAACACAGGTAATTTTGTAAATAAACCATGATAATTTGTCGACTTCATCATTTTACTTTACAGTCAATACCTGACTGTCTTGGTGTCAAAGTTAGACATTTTTTTGTTTACACATTAAAAACCATACAGGCAAGTGCAGGATGTATTAATCATTATTTTATTTATTTTATTTTGTAAACCACTCCCATTTAGTACCTACAAGTTTTGCTTAGTTAGGGACTGAATGACGTAGTATATAATGTCCAAGAATGTGACCCACTGCATTAAGGCTAGGCGCAGACCACCTACTTTTAGTTGGCCGATAGTTGGGCCCGATTCTAATTTGTATATAGAATCGACCGATACCAAATCGGTGTAATGTGCGCACTTTCATATATCTCCATAGTGATGAACAGCCCGACCCAACTATCGGCCAGCTAAAAATCGGTGGTCTGCGCCTAGGCTAAGCGATACTCTTTTTGTGAGTGTAGTGACTGAGTTTCTTGCGCTGCTTCTTCTCAGCACTGGCCCATTTATTGTTCTGAAGCAGTGGTAGGGATAATACTGGGACGTGTACCTAAAAGTGCTTTGTTAAAGCCTATTTGCATTACTAAAATCTAGTCAGACCGTATTTCAGACAATGGCCTCTCCTGCACGAAGAGACTGTGGGCCGTTCTCATTTTTGTAGGCTAAGTGTCGTCACAGCAGAAATATACACAGTAGGATAAAATGGTTTGGTTTAAGCTAGAAATATACTTCATCTTCCTTTTTTCAGTTATGCAAGGAAGCGGTTATGATAGTTCCAACGTTGTCTGAAGAACACAAACTTATAATAACATGTTAGTACCTATAATAAGTCAGCTTGCTTCATTCTTACACGGGTTATTACTAAAATGGCTAGTTTATATTTTCAAACCAATTTTCAAACCAGTTGCTCTCTGGCTTGTGCAATATCCTCGTATTACACACAACACTCAGCTATCGGATATTGTTAAAACAGAACAAGTTCGAGTTGCCATCGTACATTAAACCTCCCGTTAAAAATCATCAAAAATCTCCAATAACTAGGATACTAAAACGGACTAGTGTAGGTACTAACGTAGGATAGAGCTTCAGTTCACTACAAAAAATATCCCACTCACGCCCTATTTTGAGTACTTACCCAGATGTAAATATGAGGTAATCGGGTATTCTTCATCTCACCCAGTTGTGGCACTAAGACCGGTCTAGCCAGACAGCTAGAATATAGGAGTCTCGAAGGTACACTTTATTACAGTCCTTATCATGCCAGACTTTTGTTAAAGAAATATACAAAATGGGTTAAATAAAGTAACACAGAGACACGTCTGCATTGACCATGCCTAGAGTAGTGACGTAACATTTTTAGTCGTAAAAAACTAGTAAAATTTTTAAAGCAACGAGTTGCGATTAAGTGAATTCACAGTAATATTTACAGTTTGATAATAATAATAATTTAAAAGAAATAATAAGTAAACACTTTATCACTTCTTTGAGTCGCACAGTGGGTAAAAAGAGACGGCAGATCAACAGTTGTTTACATACACAGGTTGACCGATTGCTGTAGGAAATTAGTTGCATTTGAACAGTAGACGCAATCCTTTTCACACCAATGGGTCACCCTGTATTTGTCTTATTTGGGTAATTGCACGAGGAAAAAAACATAATCTAATCAAAGGGTCCCTTATCTAATTCGACATTGGAACCCTAAGCACGGTGTAAAAGGACCCGGGAAACTAACCCAATTTTAAATTGACGGCTACTTATCACGGGATCAGCGTGGCAGCCACTTTGGTGACGTCACGGATCTTAGGCCGGCCGAGGAAGAGCGATGAGGTAAAAAATGGTGCGGGAAATTTCAGGAGTTTTTTTGGTATTTGTCTTTTTTGCCATCTAATTTGGAATTCGTGTTTTTAGGGTGGAAGCTTAACAAGGTTGGCAAATTATGGTAATCTTAAAATTTGATACTTACTACTTAATATTACTTGAAATATAAACGAAAATAATGTTCCAAATGAATGAATGAAATGAATAAGCATTTTGAATGGAGGACAATAATCGTAAATTCAAAACAATATCTTGACCAAAATATTAACCAATCAGGCCGTTACAATTTGAATAGGGAAATTAATTTATTTTTGAAAATAAATAAATGTAAATGTAGCACTTAATTACCCTAATTATGTACATTAATCAACGATGTCTTGGTTACAACAATAATTTCGTTTGTTGTTTGCTTATTCAGAAGATTCAACATAAAATTCCGTGCAAATTGCGATTTTATTTCTTAGAAATTAGAGTTCGTGGTTCTATCTCAAATTGAGCACAGTTCTGCAAAACTTTTTGGCACCAATATCAGCCTTCGCACAAGGAGATTGAGCATCCTTACATACGACATCGGTTTTTTCGCGGATGGGATTTCTTCGCGAGAATTTCGACTTTAACTCCTTGACATACGGTTCAAATCTTTGTTATCTGTGCTGCGTGCTCTCAGCATTGCAATTTGCGTTTTCCCACGCGGTGTTAAAGTGCAAAATGGTTTGTTATGAGGGTAATCCGACTAATTTGTCGTGTCGTATCGGGACGGGCGATCTGCGGCAATCAGTCTGCGACGTCGTTTTTTGCGGGCGTTAATTTAAATTGGACGGATAAGTTTTAACTGTAAGCGCTGTTGTATGTCAGAGTTATCTACAGGAAAATATGGTTTATAGGCCAAATATTTAACTACTTAAATTGCTTACAGCAGGTAGGTAATATTACTTTATTTTTAAAATTCTACAAGTAAAAAAGTTACTTCTATGTAAATACTTTCAACGCGCGGTCTAGAATTAAAATCCAATGTCTGTTTGGTTTTACGTCAAATGTAATATTAAGTAACTCATTATTTCATTCATACGCCCTATTTGAAAAAAACTCCGCATACTTACCTACTTATTTGCGTGACGAGAAACGTTCGAGAAAATAGTGAGTTACTAATCGATGGTACCAGCGCGGTACGTGATATTTATCTGAGAGAGGGTAGACAGTCTATCAATTCAATAAGTCCTACCTGCAAAGAAAACATTAGTCTGCAGTTAATTGTGGCACAATGAGCAGTACCAATAATACGCGGTTAAAATCAGGATCAAAAAAAGGTTTTTTAAAGTTTTGTTTGTTGTAGAATCACATTGCATACCAGCCCAAACCTTTTACCGTTGACCTAAAGACGAAAATATTTTATGCAGAATTTATTTCAAACATTTTATTGTTAAATGTCGTCAAATTAAAACCTAAATCTGACTAAAACCAAGTGCTGTGAACGAAGAGTGACTACAGTGCCTACGCGTAGTGAAAATGTCCATTTAACGTAGTACGAGTAGACTAGTGAGTGTAGTGAACTTAGTTGAGTGGAGTGAAGTGAGTGACTCAAGATGAATACGGTGCAGAGTACGGGAGGCCATGGAGGGTCGATGAAGAAGGATCACAAGCATGAGGTAAGTGATAGACGCCCGTATTTACAAACATAACTATGAGGTCCCACAGTGCGCTAGTATTCAACGCTGAAAGCATCGTTTGTAAATACGAGTGAAAATAGATTAGACATTAATTAAATTATCCGTTTGGATTTGGTTGGTGTGGCAAGTTATTCTATCTATCTATATATTCCACCAGTTCTTTTAAGTATATTGTTGGGAAAGAGAACATGCCCTTACGAGCATGTCAAGATAAATGCTGAGCGGGAGCTTATTGGCTCAGTAATTGTTTTAATTCTTTTTGTGTTGTTTTTGATTATACATAAGTATGGTGCTTACTGTGTCAATAAAAAATGTTGATTAGCTACGTGCCGGATATGCAGTAGGTAAGTTTCAGGAGCTCACCTAAACTTTCGTTACCTTCTTTTTAAACTTCTTTTCAGCTGCACAATGATGTTTTTAAATGTTTTTGTAGTGACGCTAAAAGCTAGCTCTCTTTTGCACCACGCACATTTTGCAGAAGTGTGTCAATGTCCTACTGGTCCTACCTAGTTCATCTGAGTTGACGCAATTCCGCAGTGTTACCCACGACCAATCAGTCTTGCTTGTATTAAAATATTCCTTAATTCCACGGCATGTTCTCAAAAACACTTCCTAATTGAACGCAACATGTTCTAAAATTCCAACACGTTGCTAAGCCACATAAATTATGTATGATCCGTTGCGTGTGCTCGCGTGTAATAAATCTACCATAGTTATCTCCCACGTTAATGCGTCATTTGCTGTAATACATCATGTGTGACGTCACTCGCTGGAGGCATTTGCAATTCATTATGTGTTTTTAGTTGATCCTCATTTTAATGATGAATGTGTAATGGCTTGTATTGATTCGTTATGTGTGTAAGTAATACGGTGACGTGTCAATTGATGAAACTGTCAAAACCCACAACGTTACTATGACGTCACACCAAGCAGGCTGCGGTGAAAAATCTGTAAACATAAGCTAAAGGGATAAATGAAGTCACAAAATGACGATCAGCAATAGTAATAAATAACTTTATTAACACACATTACAAAAAAAACACTACAATAGATTTAAAAGAAAGAGACGAATGCATGTTAATAAGGCGCCCGCTCAGTTTTAATTGGGACACCTTATAGGATGTCTCGACACTGATTTTCAGCAGGAAGCCCTATTAGCTACTGCGCATCCCTACCGGCGAGCCTGGTGTAAAAGGAAAATAATGTTAATTTATATTTAAAACTAAAACAGCACAGAAGGGATACGCAGCAACTATTAGTCGCGGGGTACGTGGACACGCACATAAACCAATGCTAATAATAAATAACACAGACACAATACGATAATTACCAGGAAGAAATTATTTCAAACATTTAACATAAAAATGACAATAAAAAGTTATTTCCAATACATTAAGTATGTATAAAAGTTATTTCCAATAAATAACTTACAATGAGTCAATATTGCAGCTCACAGTCGGTAAGTAACACCTAAAGGAAGAGTAAAATAGTTTAAGTTTTCGCTTGCTAGAAGATTCCAACAACTTAGAGGTAAACAATACAAGAAAATCTATGTAAAAAAATATTAGTACAAATAAATAATATTTGACGTTACACGTGCTCCACTTGGAGCTCGAAGTAGCAACATTTTTCACGTCATGTAGTTAAAAGCGCTTAAGCGTCACAACATACATACTTATTGCGTGGCTTGATATTATTGCAACGTCACGTAGATTTTTGGGGATAGGTACTCTAATGTTTTGATGATTCGTAAAGCACATTAAAAGCACAAAAGGGCTACTACTACTACTTATAAAGTTAATTATTATTGAATAAATCTACTCAAAGGTGACTGACTGACTGACTGACATAGTGATCTATCAACGCACAGCCCAAACCACTGGACGGATCGGGCTGAAATTTGGCATGCAGGTACATGTTATGACGTAGGCATCCGCTAAGAAACGATTTTACGAAACCACCGCTAAGGTACTAAAACGGGATCCACACGTACGAAGTCGCGGGCGGCCGCTAGTAAAAGATAAAGATGTTTGGAAAGAGTAATTTTACATACTGTATAGGTACCCTTGAAAAAGAGGCTGACAATAGTGACTGAGTTTCTTGCGCTGCTTCTTCTCAGCACTGGCCCATTTATTGTCCCGAAGCAGTGGTAGGGTTAATACTGGGACGTGTAAAAGAGCTTTTTGAAAGCCTACTTCCAAAAATAAAATGAGTTTCATAAGTTTCTTAGTTCCTAGTGTATCCAAAGCTTTACGTTTAACTTCCCAACCTAAAAACATACATTGTACGCAATTCGTTTTGCGACAATGTTTTGCTCCAATAAAACAAATCCTTGATTAAAACAAGCCGTACAAACAGATATACAATTTCACAGGCGAGTTGAACTTGTGTAACGTGCACTTCAGAGCTAGGAAGCATTTTCTAGACGAAAAAGCGGAGCGAGCGAATGTTTCGTGATCACGATACAAACGCTTTTTTGCTTTGTTTATTCGTTGTTAAGGAATGGTGTTCTTTTGACACGCTAATTATCGGCTTCACTTATGGGACTGTTCATACCTCTAGTTCTCATTAGGAACCATTGAAGTCAATATATGCCTACAACTTTAAAATTCGATTTGAAACTGTCTGGTTTAAATATTCTGTTTCTAAAAACATATTGAATTATTTTTCGGTATGCGAGTAATGACAAAGTTTCCGGGTAGAAAGGGTTAAATAAAGCCCTATGTTTTTTAAACCACATATTGCAGAATAACCAAACAGTTTGAAATGTGTCAGCGCGGTGCTGGAAAATGATAATGCTAACACATTTCAAAATGGTAAACATTTTTTCCAAGAGTGGCGTGATTTAAAATAATGATTCAAGACTCTGTTAGTGTTTAGATTTCTTTTTTTACAGTTATGTATGATGAAGATGATGATACAGATTAAAACTTCAGTTTTTGTTTAAGAAAGAATAGTAATTAAATAATAAATAATTTTTATGTGGTTAAAATAGCGTAGCATATACTCTTATTATATGCCTTTAATTTCATCATCATCATCAGACATTAGCAGTCCTCTGCTGGATGGACCGGTTTTTCTTAGAACCACTGACGCCTTTCTTCATAAACTTGTCTAACTAAAGTCTATCAAGCTGGATCCTACAATATTTTGGCTTGATCAAATGAGGGTTTTCGCGATTGAAAAATCCGCCAGATGGCAATACGTAGACGCGAGGTCCAAATGCTGCATGATTGGTGGATTTTGATAAATCTGTCAATGTCATGTCAAAAATAACCAATCATGCAGCATTTGGACCTCACGTCTACGTATTGCCATCTGGCGAATTTTTCAATCGCGAAAACCCTCATTCACTTAAATGCATAGATAACAAAGCATAACGTGGCATAACTTGTGGCATAACCCCGTGACATGCAACCCGCATGCTCCGCCCAATTACCGCGTAATCAAGATCAGTCCCAGCTCCGATGTTAATTAGGTACTCGTGAAATATTCTAATACGTAGTGCATTGTTATGCACGTGCACATTGTCTTGGGTGCTGCATTGTAATAACAATAATTCGCACACACATACCGTAGTACTAGGTCTATTATTATACGTATTATATGACAACTAGCTTTTGCCCGCGGTTTCACCCACGTGAAATTTAGTATGTCACAGATCGTCATAAATAGCCTATATGGGTTATAAACAGTAATACTGTAAAGTTTCAACAAAATCCGTTCAGTAGTTTTTGCGTGAAAGAGTAACAAACATCCAGACATCCAGACATTTAAACATCCAGACATCATGACATCCAAACTTTCGCATTTATAATATTAGTAGGAAGTAGGATAATATTAGTAGGAAGTAGGATTCGATTATTCTCAGTAAGTTCCTGTAAGGAGCTATTTCTATTCATCCCAACGTAAATGGTTTCGTAGTTACCGAATCAATATTAATTAATTAAAGTGTATAGACACTTACAAGGCAGATATGTACCGTCCTAGACTGCATCTCACTTAACACCAGGTGCGATTGCGGTCAAATACCAGCCTTGTCTTGCATAAAAAATAATAATTTGCGAACATGGGTATTATCTACTGGTATTACGAGCAAGTATTTATTTATTTATTACAGGTATACAGGTATTTTAGTATCTCCATCTTCCACCTTTTGGCATGCAAAATTATAAATTAAACTTATCAATTATCGAAGAATCACTTTGAATATCTCTATAATATGTATATTTCCTCAAATACTGCCTCGCATGGCGTGGAAATCATATTCTAGAAATATTTCAATATTATACCTAATTTACTTACCCTACGAGTAAAGTCAACCGCTAAAGTCTTTTTTTGAATATCAAACAAGTAATTGTGGCAGTACAGGTATCTTAGTTAATTTTAACAATCCAGTTATTTTCACTCTGGGTCGTGCGTGCAAGGCGTGAGCGGAAACCACGTGCCGTGAGTGAAGGTTCCCGCGTAACTTTACTTAAGAGTATCTTAAGTGCATCCAAGATACATTGCTGTAATTTCCTTTGTGTTGTTCAATAAAAATCTTAGCCATTTTAAAAAATAAACGAAACTGTCGCTCGACCTTTTTTCCAAGTAATTTTGGAATTAAAACTGTCCTAAATGTCACGTTATCTAGGGGATGTACGCCCGTATTCACAAACATTACTATGAGGTCTCACAGTGCGCGTGGACGCACAGGGTGCCATACGAACCAATCACAGAGCTCTATTCAACGCTGAGCATTCGATTTTCTGCTTCACTTAACCAAGCATCGTTTGTGAATACGGGCGATAATACATAATACATTATCCACGCCAAGGGAATACTAAATCTATCCCTAGGTACAACTAACTCTGACAAACAAAGGTTTATTGTCCTGACGCTGTAGTAGGATTAATGTGGGGACTTCTTTTTCGTCGCTACACTCTTGCCAGAGTGGTCGTGGTCGTCACACCAGGTCCGGTGGCAAGTCTCACAATCCGTCGCCATTCCTCCCGCACTGCAGCCTTTCTTGTGCACTCGTGGAGTGGACCATTGAGTGCGGTTTTGATCTGGTCAGCCAAGCGCATGGGCGACCTGCCGCGCGCTCTTGTGCCCTCAACCTTCCCCTGCACGACAAGTCGTTCAACAGAAGCGACGTCTCCACGTGTTATATGGCCAAAGAAAGTGAGAATACGACTTTGGACGATGGAATGTGGGGACTGGGACGTGTAAAAGCGTTTTTAAAAACCTATTTACAGAAATACTATCCTTATCTTCTCATCATTTGCATATTGGCAAGCTAGGTGCGACCATCCGCCCCATAAAGCTAATACATGAATATTATCGTATAACCATCTGCATATTGGCAAGCTAGGCGAGCCCCATGATAAATGGGCGCCACAGATTAGCCGCCGACGTCATTACCTGCTAATTGGCCCGCGAGACAGGTTACTACATCGATAGCTAATTACGATGAGCCACAGTGCAAACGGAGCTAATCCTCGTCATCGTCGAACAACGACGGATCGAAAATCGGTCGATAAAAAATACGTCTGTAAACTGCGTTAAAATCATCCGCCGGTGTTTAATTTTGTAGCTTCGACATGTTTATGAATTTTGAAAAATAATAGTAAAATCATCTACTTTAGAATAATTTAATGCCCAAAAACAGATTAGACGGATGAAGACATGCGATGTTGTTCGACGACGACGACGTAAGGTCAAATCGTTTTAACCTAGTGCCTAGCAAGCTGAAGTGGCAATGGGCAGGGCACATAGTACTCAGAACTGACGGCCGATGGGGCAGCTAGGTTCTGGAGTGGAGGCCGCGTACCGGTAAGTGCAACGTAGGACGTTCATCTACAAGGTAGAGGTGGACCGACAACTTCATAAAGGTAGCAGGAAGGTGCATCCACAGGCCGCTACTAACCGTTCATTATGGTATTCATTGGGGGAAGCCTATGTTCAGCAGGCTGAAATGTGATGATGATGAATCTAGTGCCACTCACAGCTAGTCAAAGGCCGTCCCCACGAACTTCCATAACTACCAAGCCTGCGCTATCCGAAATAAGTAGTAAATCAATTAACGTATAGTTCTTCATCACGATCAGGTCATTTGATCTCCACTACACAGTACGACTCTCTCTAATTTACTGAGCTGATGATGTAGGATTTGGCATGCACTCCCCAAGCTGGCCAGACAGGAAGGCCTGATGTTCCCACATGTTTGTTGCTAGCGTGTTACATAGATCCTGGCTACACAGGAGTTGGTACAAATATAGATAACTGAGTTTCTTGCGCTGCTTTTTCTCAGCACTGGCCCATTTATTGTCCCGAAGCAGTGGTAGGGTAAATACTGGGACGTGTAAAAGTGATTTTTAGAAGCCTATTTACAAAAATAAATGAGTTTTTATGGTGTACAGTACATACAGTCTTAACTTGACTAGCTGTTAACCAAAATTACTTCGGCTCTTTTGCACTGTGGACGAGTAATTCCCCTNTTAGTACAGTTAATTATTACTCCTAAATACTACGATTTTACATTAAAGAAGGATAACAGTGCTGTTGGAATAATAAACCTTGATTGTGACGATGATCGACCGAGCGTGTATAGAAATACGCGTGTGCTCACAGGCGCGTGGCGGTCCTGACTGATTTGCAACTTGAAGTTGTCGCGCGCTGTAGGTAATTATCTCGGCCGGCATAGGCGAGTGACGGAGGCCTGCTATAGGTATGTTAATCTGGAATAAACAGTGATACTGTAAAGTTTCAACCCAATCCGTTCAGTAGTTTTTGCGTGAAAGAGTAACAAACATCCAGACATCCAAATATATAATCCGATTTGGTAACTACTAGTTACCAAATGAATATTAATTAATTAAAGTAAATAGGCACTTACAAGGCAGATATGTACCGTCCTAGACTGCATCTCACTTAACACCAGGTTCGATTGCGGTCAAATAAATGCCTTGTCTTGCATAAAAAAAAAATCGCGAACATGGGTATTACGAGCAAGTGTTACAGGTATACAGGTATTTTGGTATCTCCATCTTCCACCTTTTGGCATGCAAAATTATCAATTACCGAAGAATCCCTTTACATATTTAAAAAAAAAATCCTAATACAGAGATATTTCCTCAAATCAAAATAATTGGCGTGGAAATCATTTTTTTTAAGGAACGCGCGCTGGTAGCTTGAGGAGCTTTTCCAGCTTCAGCGGGCAGAGTGGCGAGTACAGAATGTACTCTAGCCGTTTGACGATCGTCGGTCATAGACCGACGTTTGCGATCGGGCCGTATCGAGCGCATAAGATCAGTGGCGAACCCAACTAGAGGGTTGCCCACCGATGCGGTGTTGAACCAAAGTCCAGCCTACAGCGGGCTCACTCTAGTGGGCCTACTTTCAATGTTATACCTAATTTACTTACTCTACGAGTAAAGTCAACAGCTAGTCTTATTTTAAGTACCAGACAGGTAGTTTTGTCAGAAGACTGTGCCTCATTTAAGTTGTAACAAGTCAGCTATTTTAACTCCGGAATGTGCGTGTAAGGCGTGAGCGGAAACCACGTGAGTGAAGGTTCCCGCGTAACTTTATTTAAGTAAGAGTATCTTAAGTGCATCCAAGATACATTGCTGTAATTTCCTTTGTGTTGTTCAATATAAATCTTAGCCATTTTAAAAAATAAACGAAACTGTCGCTTTTTTCCAAGTAATTTTGGAATTAAAACTGTCCTAAATGTCACGTTATCTAGGGGATGTACGCCCGTATTTACAAACATTACTATGAGGTCTCACAGTGCGCGTGGACGTACAGGGTGCCATACGAACCAATCACAGAGCTCTATTCAACGCTGAGCATTCGATTTTCTGCTTCACTTAAGCAAGCATCGTTTGTGAATACGGGCGATAATACATAATACATTATCCACGCCAAGGGAATACTAAATCTATCCCTAGGTACAACTAACTCTGACAAACAAAGGTTTATTGTCCTGACGCTGTAGTAGGATTAATGTGGGGACTTCTTCTTCATCGCTACACTCTTGCCAGAGTAGTCGTGGTCATCACACCAGGTCCGGTGGCAAGTCTCACAATCCGTCGCCAGTCCTCCCGCACTGCAGCCTTTCGTGTGCACTCGTGGAGTGGACCATTGAGTGCGGTTTTGACCTGGTCAGTCCAGCGCATGGGCGACCTGCCGCGCGCTCTTGTGCCCTCAACCTTTCCCTGCACGACAAGTCGTTCAACAGAAGCGACGTCTCCACGTGTTATATGGCCAAAGAAAGTGAGAATACGACTTTGGACGATGGAATGAAGCGTTTTTAAAAACCTATTTACAGAAATCCTATCCTTATCTTCTTATCATTTGCATATTGGCAAGCTAGGCGAGCCCCATGATAAATGGGCGCCACAGATTAGCCGCCGACGTCATTACCTGCTAATTGGCCCACGAGACAGGTTACTACATCGATAGCTAATTACGAGCCACAGTGTATGTGGAGACAGTAGCTAATGTCAAATCGTTTCAACCTAGTGCCTAGCAAGCTGAAGCGGCAATGGGCAGGGCACATAGTACGCAGAACTGACGGCCGATGGGGCAGCTAGGTTCTGGAGTGGAGGCCGCGTACCGGAAAGTGCAACGTAGGACGTTCATCTACAAGGTAGAGGTGGACCGACAACCTCATAAAGGTATCAGGAAGGTGCTGGATGCAGGCCGCTACTAACCGTTAATTATGGAAATCATTGGGGGAGGCCTATGTTCAGCAGTGGACGTTCTATGGCTGAAATTATGATGATAATGAACCTAGTGCCACTCACAGCTGGACAAAGGCTGCCCCCACGAACTTCCACAACAATCAAGATCACGTAAAATAGTAAGACACGGGTCTTAACGCGACGTTTATTAATGAGTTACAATATGTACTCACGGCTTGACGTTTCGGCTGCGATGCTGCAGCCGTGGTCACAAGCAGACTGGCGGTTCGCGGTATCGTCCGTTCGGGTGGGCTTGTCCGTTGGGTTCGTGTCTTACTATTTTAATTGAAATGGAACGCGAAAGTTTAAAATCTTATACCAAGATCACGATTAGGTTATTTGATCTCCACTGCACAGCACGACCCTCTTTAATTTACCGAGCGTAAATGTAGGATTTGGCATGCACTCGCACGCTGGCCAGACAATGACGCTTGATGTTCCCACATGTTTGTCTCTAGCGTCTTACATAGATCCTGGCTACACTGGAGTTGCAGCGCGAGAGGAGGGGACAGTCCTAACTGTACTGGCATTAAGACCCGGTTTTCTTCAAGGCGGAGCGGAGCGGAGAAGTGTTTGAATAACCAATCAGATTTCATTATTCCGCACAGCTCCTCGCCTGGCCTTAATCAAAGCTAGTTTACTTCGGCCTATTTGCACTGTGGACGAGTAATTCCCCTCATTAATTCAGACAAATATCCGCTAATGAGAGTCATCAATAGTATCAATACATCACCGCGGTTGCTGAGTTTATTGAACACATCCATTGTTCCATCGGTGTTTGAGTGACGGCCATTTATAATGTAATGTTTGTGGAAATTCAACCGCATTTAATTTATTTTTCCGGTTTAAAATTGAACAATATGATCTTTCAACAATATGATCACGAAGACGCGCCCCACCAAGTTTTGGTTGAGGGAAGCGCGGGGTGCGAGGAGTTTGATCCGAGCAATCCGAGCGTCATTATTGTAGTGTGCGTGTGCACTCATGCATAATTTAGCGTTAGACACTCAAACATTAGCGGAAGAATGGTGGGGCGCGTCTTCGTGAATGACACGATCTATAATTGTATATTGATTTCGATTTTAATTTGTACATAAAGTATTGAAACTGGCTGTGTTTGTAAACAGCAACAGAAATTATAAATCTGTTTATAAATGAAAGTTTGCTCAATTTTTAAAATATATTTTCTGATAAAATAAATAAAATCAGTCAATGAGTATTGTGGGATTTGGAGTTGTTGTTAACAGTGACCTTCATGTTTCACCTTAGCACCTGAGCACCGCAACCTGTAAGAAAACATACAATAAGTTATTTTTAGCGTAGGTGTTTACGTAAATTTATTAGATTAGAATTACTTTCTTTTGCACAAAACAATGTTTTTGTCATGTAATCACACTATATTTATGTCTAAACGGGACTATTCCCACCTCTCGTTCCCACCGCTGCAACTCCTGTGTAGCCAGGATCCACAGCTTGACCGCCAATAAAAACCCAACCAGTGAAGGTCAAGTTTGTCTCGGGAGTAGAACTCCATTCGTCGTTGGATAATATGATAATAAAGGCTGCGTTTCCACCAGAGATGTGCGAGGATGCGAAGCGAGGGATGTGTTTGTAAAAAACCAATAGAATCGCTTCATTTACCTCGCCTCGGTCGTCACAGCTCTGGTGGAAACGGTTCACCAGAGCTAGATTTTTGCGCATACAAAACCAGCGAGGGATGTATTATGAGAGGTTTGCTCATACACACATTAATATATCATAAGCCCTTGAAAAGGAGGCTGACAATAGTGACTGAGTTTCTTGCGCTGCTTCTTCTCAGTACTGGCCCATTTATTGTCCCGAAGCAGTGGTAGGGTGAATACTGGGACGTGTAAAAGTGCTTTTTAAAAGCCTATTTGAAAAAATAAATTAGTTTTATGAGTTTTTTGATTAGCATTTTCACAGCTACGCTACACATCCTCGTACCGTACTAGGATGAGTCGTACGACACATTTTCCTCGCACATCTCTTGTAGAAACGCAGCCTTAGCTTACCTGCATATGTTCCCATAAGTTTTGCCATTGGTGGCGCAGACGGGCGTGTAGTCGGCTGTACAGATGCAGCCGGCTGCGCTCGCCGTGCTCATCAGTAGAAACACCAGAAACAGGGCTGGAAGACGATATAAAAAATATAGGTTAGCTCATAACTTAGTCAATGCCTGATCGGAGCGGAACAGAAGGGATAACATTGATGTATTGACGTGACAAGGTGGACCGACGACATCACAAAGGTAGCGGGAAAGCGCTGGACGCACGCCGCTACCAACCGGGCAACATGGAAAGCATTGGGGGAGGCCTATGTTCAGCAGTGGACGTCCTATGGCTGAGATGATGATGATGATGATTATGACCTGACAGAGCATACAAATCTGAAGTTACCAGTTAGCCTATTATGGTAGAAAGGAATGAGAAAAATTTAAAATTCAGGCCAAGGTTGTGATTGTGACATTCGTCTTTTGGCAAGACCACCCGGAAAGAAAGATTCATTAATTTAGGTTTCTATTTTCTTAGTGATGACAGAAGCCACCAAGAGCTCTATCACGCTCTATGGTTTTATTTAACTTTTATAAATACAAGCACATAAACTTGTCTTATTTGACAAAAACTGATTGTTGACTAGCTGTGCCCGCGACTTCGTATGCGTAAAATTATGTAGTTTCAAAATTATTTCCCGTTTATGCAACCTCTTTCTTACTTTCTTTTGGAGCCGTATCTCCGCCCCTATTGACCATAGGCTGATTTTAAATCTAAAGCCTTCCTCTATAAATGGGTTAGCCAACACAATTTTTTTTCTAATCCGACCAGTAGTTCTGGAGATTAGCTCGATTAAACAAACTCTTCAGTTTTATAATATTAGTATAGATCAAGTATAGATAATTGCTATAAAAAGAACTTTAAACTCACCGTAAAAGATCTTCATTCTGGACCGAGTGAACGTGGAGTGAACTGTGGTAGACCGTACTTACAGCAGTGAGGGCTTCTGTTAAGCGTGGCCCTTTATAAACTTGTGAAGGAGGAAAAAGCAACACAAGTACATGAAACAACTTGTTTGGAATCCCCCTGCTAGGGTTGACTCTTGGGTTGGATGACCTTATTTTGTGAGGTTTGTGATCTTTTGATAGGTACAAAAAATACTGAAGGACAGTCTGTTCATCTATACTAATATGATAAAGAGGTAAAGTTTGTGTGTTTGTATATTTGTTCAATTGTAAGGGGTAATCTCGTCGGGATGTACTCAACCGATTTTAAAGTCCAAAGGTTGAATTCAGTCATCCAGAAGTTTATTTTTGGGAAACATAAAATTAGTTATGTACTTAATAATATATTAAATATTACTTAATAGCATTAAAAATGTATAAAATACTAGCTTTCCGCCCGCGGCGTCGCCCACGTGGAATTTTGTCTGTCATAGAAAAACTTTATCGCGCGCGTACTTACCTGTTTCAAAAACCGGGATAAAAACCATGCTATGTCCTTTCCCAGGACTCAAACTATCTCTATACCAAATGTCTAAATCGGTTCAGTGGTTTAGGCGTGAAAGCAAGACAGGCAGACAGAGTAGACTAATAAAGTTTTGATCTTACTTTTGTTGGAAAATATTAATTATACATGTGCTGTATTAAACAGTGTGAGTCTCGATAAAGTGCACATATGAAATTAGGTGAAACTAGACCTATTTTTATCGACAAAAAAGAGTTCAAAATTTTTCTTTCAATTACTTATTGTAAAGAAAACGTAATAACTTTTAAACTAAGAGGTATATCCTGATAAAATAATGATTTTGTATCGTCTGTTATTTAGCATTATTACTGTTTTTATTTTATCAGGATATACCTCTTAGTTTAAAAGTTATTCTTTACAATAAGTAATTGGAAGAAAAAAATTCAATAAAAAATTAAAAAAAAAATCAAAATTTCTTTGACCTCTATTTTGTCTATAAAAATAGGTCTAGTTTCACCTAATTTCATATGTACACTTCATCGTGCAATGAAAAAAATAAAAAATGCAATAAAAAAATACAGTGTGAGTACACTGTATTTTTTTATTGCATTTTTGTATTTATTAATTAAAAACAATGGGAACCCTGGGGATGCGTAAAGAATTTCTTTTTGCTTATTCAACAGGTTGAGCGGGAGTATTTTTAGACTGTCCTATGCTATATGTCTAGCGGTTAACTCAGTCAGCCTGAGGTATGGGAGCGGCACGAGAGGGTGTTTTTGTAACATCAAATGTCAGCGAGACTTCAGATCTTCAGATTTATATGCTCTGTCACGTTATAATAATATGAATTTAAACTTTCGTCATCACTCCGCAACAAACACGTTCTTACTTGCATAGACCCGTTATTGTATTTAGCGAGCCGTTCAAAGTTTGGCTTAGTAACGTTATGCTTTAACGCTAGATGGCGTTAGAAGGCAATTTTGAAGAAGTGGTCTATTTTATCTTGTAGTTTACGTGTCTTTTAGTTAGATGGCGTTGATAACTCATTTTTGGGAAAGATTCGTTTAGTAACGGTTTAACTTTAAAGGTGCGATATGTCAATGTCACCTCTCCCTACATCTATAGGTAGTATAGGGATGTTATGGATATGTAGTGTCGGTGATGGGTACGGTTACGGATATAGGAATAATATTATACGGGTTTCGGTTTCGGTTACGGTTACAGATATTTTTTTATTTCGGATATCCGAAAGTTTCGGTTACGGTTACGGATATCTGTGCTTTAGAATGCAATTTGCAATAGTTGTCCAACACGGTTCATTCATGGCCACTTGTAGATTTTATTATCCTACCAAAAACATAAAATGTAAAAAAGGAGAGCCAAGTTCAATACAAAAAATAATTATGCGTGGCTGTGGGATTCGCCGTAAAAATAATGGAGATCTAAAAGAGTGCCAAGTTCTATGCAAAATCCAAATAAAGGAACAAAATAATTTGACTTGGCCCATTTTTTATTTTCTTATATTTTCTGATATTTCCATATATTTTGCGATTATAACATAAATTATAATCTGCTCACAATTGATTATTAGCTACCTTCCTAATACATTTTGCTTTGTATTAGTAATGACTTTCCCTACAAGTGTAAATGATTGAGACCTTTTCCTTAAAAGTTTTTATTTATTGGTAGTTGCTCAGTCTTCTTCGTCGTCTTGGTCGTCAGGTACTTTTGTTGGGTAACGGGGAACTATGCCGCATTGGCCGTTATTCTTCCACTTTGCGCCGGCGCATTGCATTCTGTAAATGAGAAAACAGCATTGATGTGAATAGGCAAAGGCATACTAAATCAACTAAAAACGGTACTGAAAAATAAGGATTTATCTGTATGTACAGGCAGCGTCAAATAGTTCGTTACACCCAAAGTCTTTGTTCGTTCGTTCGTTTCAGCCAAATGACGTCCACTGCTGGACAAAGGCTTCCTCCAAAGTTTTCCACAATGCACGGTCCTGCGCTGCCAGCATCCAGGCTCTTCCCGCGACCTTTACGAGATCATCGGTCCACCTAGTAGGAGGCCTGCCCACGCTACGACTTCCAGCCCGTGGTCGCCACTCGAGAACTTTTCTGCCCCAACGGCCATCGTCTCTCTCTACGAGCTATGTGCCCCGCCCTTGGTTTTAGCAATTCTGCGAGCTATGTCGGTCACTTTGGTTCTCCTGCGGTTTTTGCGGTTGCGCAGATGTCTTTGTTACAATAGGAATATGGTTGTGATGTCAACTTATTGGCCACTTTGGGTTTTGCGAACTATTTGACGCTGACTGTACCTATCCATCTCTTGTACTACTTTTAATGCAAATAAATACTCTAAGAGTAGGCGCACACCGTTGATTTTTCTTCGGCCGATAGTTTAGTCGGGCAGTTGATCAGTATGGGCATGTATGGGAGTGCGCACACTACGCCGATTCGATTTGGCCGATTCTTCATACAATTTAAAATCGGGCACAACTATCGGCCAACTAAAAATCAACGGTGTGCGCCTACTCTAAGACTGGGTTGCACTATCTTACTTTAACTTTAACAAACGTCTAAAGTCTGTCAAACTCCATATAAACCTGTTATAGAGTCATAAATAAAGTGGTACAACTCAGCCTAAAGTTTCTATTTAATTCTATTCTATTATGATAAAACGGACTAACAAGCTAAAGTGGCAATAGGCAGGGCACATAGAACGCAGGACTGACGGCCGATAGAGCAGCAACACCAACAAGGTGGACCGACGACCTCAAAAAGGTCGCTACCAACCGGTCATTATGGAAATCATTGATGGCGGCCTATGTTCAGCTGTCATAGATGGCTGAAATCATAATGATGATGAGCCATTTAATTTTCTCTGTTGTTGCCGATTCCGATTCCGGGTATTCTCAATTTCATCTTAGACCTGACCATCATCAGGTACGATGCAGAAAGAGCTACCACTTTTATTTAATAAATAAAAAGAAAGAATAAATATAAAGTGTATACTGACTTGCACAAGTTCCGGTATGTCTTGCCATTGGTGGCACACACGGGTTTGTATCCAGGTTGACAGTTATTGCAGTCGATGGCATCAGCCGTCATAAAGCTTGTGATGATCAACACCAGGGCCAGGGCTGAAAATAAATATATGACTAAATAAATGTTCTTGGACATTTTACAAGAAATACAGGTTATGGTGTGAGAGAGCTGATCTTCCCTGCACTTCTCCCTATGTCTGGGAGTCCTCCACCTGGACATGAGCTCCCCTGGCTTACTTGGAATTCTTTAAATATACTTCGGACAATCTGTTCAGTTGGGTATTCTGGGATGGCTCAAACTTGGAGTGCGAGTGCGGTTTTGTTCCCCAGTCGATGGAGCACATGATGTCGTGCCCTGCGTGCCTAAACAACTGCACGCGGGAAGATTTAATAAATGCTTCTGACAACGCCACTCTTATAGCGGAGTTTTGGGCTGACACTGTATAGGTTTGTTGTCGAAACGACAAGAAGAAAAAGATTGCGCCTCTAGTCCCAAAGTAAGGCTTGTATTTACTATGGGTACTAGATATCGGATGTACTTCGTTCGTTTCAGCCGAAAGACGTCCACTGCTGGACAAAGGCCTCCCCCAAGGATTTCCACAAAGACCGGTCCTGCGCCGCTTGCATCCAGGTACTTCCCGCGACCTTCACCAGATCGTCGGTCCACCTAGTGGGAGGCCTGCCCACGCTTACTTACGGATGTACTTACCAAAGTAAAATAACTTCATTTTCAATAACGGAAAATATCTTTGAGCACTTCACAATGTGATTAATAACTATCTGTCTTCATAGTTGAACTGCTTTTATACTGCTAGAGGCCAAAAACAACACCCCAACCTTCTTGCTTTTTGCGTCACGCATTAAAAATAAATGAAACTTATGTAAATATGTACAGGTGTTGGTTTTCAATCGAAAAGGTTTCAATAATTTAAGGCTGGGTTGCACCATCTTATTTTAACTTTGACAAACCTCAAAAATCTGTCAAACTCCATTCACCAAAGCACCGGTTACCGTTAAAGTGAGGTGGTGCAACTCAACCTAAGAATTTCGAATTCAAATCTGCGAGCTATGAATCATTTTGGAAATAATACTGAATAGTAAGTTAAATATTAGTAAGCATTTATAAAACCATTTTCTATGTACATATATTTCATATTTCGATGGCTCCTACGTATATAGGCGAAACTGCCACTTATTACGCCTGTTTCCAATTATCTATAACATCAATAAAAAAAAAAATTGTTTCCATTAGATACAAAATAAAATTTTAGACAAATAGGCGTATGTGCAAAACTACTTGCTCTCAGAACTGACGGCCGATGGGGAAGGACGGTTTTGAAATGGACGCCACGTTGGACGTCCTCCCATAAAGTGGACAGGTGACCCCATGGAGGTTGCAGTAAGGTGCTGCCATCTGGCCGATCTGGAAGATCTCATTGGGGGAGGCCTATGGCACAACCTTGATCAGCAGTGGACGTCTTGTAGGTGAACTGATAACGTTGCGGTAATAGTCTCAGAAAAAAAATATGATGCAAAGACTGGGATATTTCATATTTCACTTTGAAAATCGATATTTATTATGTAGGTACTTACAGCCAAACCTGACTTACAAACAAGCATTACTGGCTTGTATTTTCGTAATTAAATACCATAGTATATACAGAGTAAAATCTTTCTTCAAATACGAGTACATAGACAGAACTAGATTTAAATAGCTTAGCGCCGGTCTTAAAATCTGTTATTGTGCCCCGCTAGGTAAATTCCAAGAGACCATCGCAATTTGTTCCATTTGTTCGTATGACATTCCAAATTTTGTTACCTACGGACGTCTACGCACGTGAGTTTTATTTAATTTGCAATATAAACTTACGAATATAGTCTACTAGCTTTCCGCCCGCGGCTTCGCCCGCGTGGAATTTTGTCTGTCACAGAAAAACTTTATCGCACGCATCCCTGTTTCAAAAACTGGGATAAAAACTATCCTATGTCCTTTCCCGGGACTCCAACTATCTCTATGCCAAATTCCATCAAAATCGGTTCAATGGTTTAGACGTGAAAGCAAGACAGACAGAGTTACTTTCGCATTTATAATATTAGTATAGATACAATCGAGTATACCTAATGGGTATTGTTTTGTCTTTCAGTATTGTAATGACTTTCCTTACAAGTGTAAATGATACATTACACCTTTTCCTTAAACGTTTATTAATTGGTACAAATGCTCAGTTTATGTTTCTAGGCTTGTTCACAATTAAAACGAGCTGTCACTTCCACAAGCGCCTTTATGCTTCAACTTTGCGCCTGCGCATCCCAATCTGTGAATAAGAAATAAGTATTGATATAAAAGGGAATCTGTCCGCCGAGTCACCAATAAAAGAGAGCGTATAAGGCGACTAATTAAAAGAAAGCAAGCGAAAGGTTCGATTCCCGCCTTAGGCAGTTCGATATTTTCAAGTTATTTATAACTAGCTTTCCGCCCGCGGCTTCACCCGCGTGGATTTTTGTCTATCACAGAAAAACTTTATCGCGCGCGTTCTTGTTTCAAAAACAGGGATAAAAACTATCCTATGTCCTTTTCCGGGACTCACTCAAACTATCTGTATGCCAGGCCATCAAGCCAAATACCACCAGAGTCAGAACTATAAGTAAATATATAAAATCCAGAGTATATACTAACTGGCACGAGTTGCTGTAAGTCTGTCCATTGGTGGAACACACAGGGTCGAACACAGCCGGGCAGATGCAGGCTGCGTCAGCCGTCATCATGCTTGCGATGAACATCACCAGGGTCAGGGCTGAAAGTCGATATATGAATTAATAATATGCGCTAGAAATGGGGAGATATGAGACAAAACTATCTGACGGTCCAATCATCTGTCCTCCAAAGCATGAGTAGCGTATTTATTCATCATCATCATCATTTCAGCCATAGGACGTCCACTGCTGAACATAGGCCTCCCCCAATGCTTTCCATGACGATCGAGTGGTAGCGGCCTGCGTCCAGAGAAGAGAGGAGGTCAATCGTCCAATCCAACTCGGCTGGGCAGCGTTCGGGAAACTACGCAATATCTTTTCGTCCAAAACACCTCAGTGCCTGAAGACGAAAGTCTACAACCAATGTGTGTTACCTGTGATGACTTATGGCTCTCACTATAGGCCTTGAACAGAAGCACAAGGTATTTATTCATTAGAAATAAATCGCGTTGAATCATTTAAATAAACATATGAGGTATTTTAATCATCTAAATTTAATTCTACTCATAGGTGTCGTAATCTTACCTTATTCATTTGAAATATTATTTAATTACACCTACATAATTTCTAGCGATAAGGAAGTTATTCAAATACCTACCACGCTACCAATATTTTTGGGGATTCCCTACACGCACACAAACTCAAGAAATTCTCACTCTACTTATTGTTTGTCAAGTATTTAACAAGATAATAAGTTTGCTTAACTTTTTCAGGGTTCCGTAGTCCTGACAAGGAACCCTTATAGTTTCGATAATTCTGTCTGTCTGTCCGAGGTTTCGCTAGGAAACTGTTGGTACTAGAGAGCTGTAATTTTGTGGAGGTATGTATATTAATCACGCCGACAAAACAAAATTTTGAAAAATTTTTTTTTTAGTGTAGCTCCCCTACCTACATGTAAAGTAGGGATGATTTTTTTTTCATCTTCTACTCCATCGAGTGGGATATCCTTGGATAGGTCTCTTAAAATGGATTAGGGGTTTCTAAGACTATTTTTCCATTTAGGGATCCGTTTGCAAAATATTAAAGTTTAAAGTGCTAATTTTTGTTCGAGTAGGGCGTCCCCCCTCCCTCTAAAAACTAAACTGTTGGCTTGAAAAATGTGGAAAAATTCGTAATAATGCAACTTTTCATGAACTTTCAAGGAAAACTATAACGGTTAAGATACATCAGTTAGTTTAAGAGTAATAGTCATTTAACTAGTTCTAGTTCCCTGTGGTTGAGGATTTCGTATGAAGCTCGCGTCTTCGGCCTGATCATCACTTCCCATTAGAGAGAGATTCCTCGTCGTGGATAAGAAAAAAAACTGCATGTACTCACCATAGTAAAATAGCTTCATTTTTAAATCGTAAACAGGAAAAACCTCGTGCGCAGTTCACAATGTGAGTGATGTAGTCTTCTTAGCGTATTTGCTTTTAAACTCTAAGGAGCAGGAAAACCTACCTATATTTACCTGGTGACTCTTTGTAGGTACTTTTTGTTAATTTGTCATTATTGTTAAGCAATATAGGGTTGCGTAAAGAATGTACGCATTTTTTTCTGTAAATAGGCTTTTTTTAAAGCGCTTGGAGAGTACTTTTAATACTGTAGATAGAAAATTTTACTCAAAGAAAAAAATCCTTTATTTTTTAATAGAAATAGAAGAGCATTCAAAGATTTCGATTTTTTTTTCGAAAATTCACCACCATGCCTACCTACCAGACAAGGTACAATTTTCTGTAAATAATTAAAATAAAGATTTCATGGTTTTCCTTTCATTTGATTTATCAAGTTTGTTAGAGATATTTATTCTCATACGTAAACCTAACGATCGATGTAACAAAAATACGGGGTGAGGCAAGCAAATTTTTAGAAATCATTGAATGCAGTTCTATTTCTTTTCTTAAATTAAGGAATGTTAAATTATCACTTCACGGGATTTATTGCAACAATATCTATTTTAACGGTAAATAAGATGTTTACCCTCCCGACGTTTCGGCTCGGTTGCACGAGTCATGGTCGCGGGCAGACTGAAGAGATGCGGCGTCGTCTGCTCAGGCGCAATGAATTAAGGAATATTTCCTTTGAGTAAAATTTTCTATCTACAATATTAGGAGTACTTTCCCTCCAGGCGGCATTAAAAAATTCCACCCTGTATATAGCGAATGAATATGGACAAAACAAAGCTTATGTCCCATGTCCAGGTTGCGCCCTACCCAGTTTCGGTTAGGAACTCAATCCAATGTATGTCTATACCTCGGACAAACGATTCAGCTAGGTAGGTCAAACGAGAAAGAGGTCAATCGTCGAATCCAACTCGGCTGGGCAGCGTTCGGGAAACTACGCAACATCTTTTTGTCCAAAATACCTCGGTGCCTGAAGACTAAAATCTACAACCAAGGTGTGTTACCAGTGATGACTTATGGTTCGGAAACATGGCCTCTCACTATAGGCCTTAAGAAGCTCAAAAGTTGCACAGCGCGCTATGGAGAGGTTATGCTCGGTGTTTCTTTACGAGATCGAATCAAAAATGAGGAGATCCGTAAACGAACTAAAGTCGCTGATATAGCCCGACGGATTGCGACTGCATTGGGCAGGGCACATAGTACGCAGAACTGACGGCCGATGGGGCAGCAGGTTCTGGAGTGGAGGCCGCGTACCGGGAAACAGCGTGGGACGTCCACTCACAAGGTGGCCCGACGACATCATAAAGGTAGCAGGAAGGCGCTGGACGCAGGCCGCTACCAACCGGGCAACATGGAAAGCATTGGGGGAGGCCTATGTTCAGCAGTCATGGACGTCCTATGGCTGAGATGATGCGATGATGAGCTATAATATTTTCTCTTAAATATAAATAAATATTAAATAAATAATCGAACAAATTAATACACCTTAATGATTTTGTGTTATAATATCTTAACACGGCTTATCAGCTTAGTGCAATCTTATAAATGCTTACAACTATTCATGGTGAATTCATCTTTATAAAGATGTCCCAAAATTAAAGAAACTTTTCAACTATCTATAAAATATAGTTTTCAACCGACTTCAAAAAAAGGAGGAGGTTCTCAATTCAACCCGTATNCGAGACTTTGGCCTCGAGAATTCCCGAAACTCGAGAAAAAAAATAAGTCGAGAAATCAGAAACCCTAGTTCTACGATTTTTCGTAGTTTAGAAGTTATCGTTAATTTGTGATTTTTTTATGACCTAGTAGATAGGCTTTAGAATTTTTTATATTTTTTGACAGATACAGATGTTTGAAGAAAATAATCACCTTCTTATCTTTGATGCAAGATACATCCATAGCTAGCCATATTCACAGAGATAAAAGTAGGGAACAATACCTATTATTTAAGATAAACAAGAGACTCCCATAAAGAAAGTACCTACACTAAGTTTGTGTAGTTATACCTATTATTATTATTTATATTTGGATGTAATATAGAGACGTGAATAGTGTTGAGGCTCATGAACAAGACCCACCACCCGACACGAGTGTCGCCGAGTCTCCAACACTGGCTCCAGGTCCAGAGGCCACTCCATCGCACTAAATAATTTAATTTACACGTGTTTTCATGCGATGGCCAAGTCAATATATTTATTTAAAACGTTATAGATTTCCTGGCCTGGACTTGGTATTACCACAGAATAATAATAAGTACTACGTACAGAAGTTTTACTTCGCGAAGGTATTTAAAAAAAAATATGCTCAATGTCATTTAACAATATGGTGTAATTTAGCCTGTCTCAAGAGTCAAGCACCATTTTGTTGACAAACGTCAGTGATCGGCACTGCGCCGAAGCTATAGGGCTGACTTCGGTAAAATGATGTGACGTGAGGTGCCAAACTGCGGAAAATGGCGGAGGAAAGGGTCCGTGGCCGAGTCCCCCAGTATTCGACGCACCTGTGGTTGAAGCCCCCGATTTAAATAAATTTAATATCATATTTTTTTCGGCTTTTGCACTAAGTACAGTCAACAAAAACCATGCATGTTTGACGCTATTTAAAATGATATATTAAATTTTTTGTTAAAAATACTTAAAACTTTTATAATTAAAACTTTTATTTGTAGTTAGTTAAATGTAGAGAGAGTAGAGTTATTTTAAAGACTGATTGTTACAATTATTTTGATTAGGTAAAACGATTTACATGTTATTATAGGTAAATAAAACCTATGATAAAATATGATAGGTTAAAATAAAACCTATTATATTTTTAGGTATCAATATGGTAAAATAATATTAAACATTTATTTGTACGATCAGTATAAATATTTATTCGTTTATAAATATTTTTGTGACTGACTGTACATTTGATTAAAAATTGCTTCTATCTGACCGGGGGCATCGACCACGGGTGCTTCGAACACAGGGGGACTCGGCCACGGACCCGGAGGAAGGGTATACATGATTTAGCATGAATTATCATGAATAATATTAACTACTTATTTGCCTCTCAGTTAACTTAAAAAAGTACATTCTGTGTTTTTATTATTATTTAGGCAGTTAAATACTGCACAGTATTTAGTACACCATTTTCTTTATTTTCTTCCATCATACACAAGAATACGCGTGCGTGAGTCAATGTTCGCTCGTAAGTATGTGAGGCCTTGTCGAATAGTATCCTGTAGGTGGGCCATCGTACGTGTTTTGTTTTCAATGTAAACTCGCGGAGATGAACAGGCCTGGTATTACATGGATCTCACAACTTTTTACCGTAGAACAACTGAGTTGCGAGACTTGGTTTTTTTGACAAGTATTGTTTTTGATGAGATCTCATTTCTTTTTGTTTTTTGTAAACAGTTCTACTTTTTCCTTTTCGGTACCTTCTACTTATTGTATGTACCTATATCTAACCAGCAACGAATTTTCTTAAAGTCCTCTCTCTGACTTATGAAATTTTCTTATTTTTGTAGGTAGCCTTCCGTTTTCTCTTTTCCGGTTCTACTTCTTGAGCTGAAAACTGGACCGAAGTTGAAAAATGTTACTCGACTTGGCGGGGACACTACCGTGTGCCTTTATATTTAATTTTATATGATATTACAAACTTATTTAGGTAAGTAGTTAAAGACAATAGATATTTAAAAATACAATAAAAAGTAAAAAAAAGTCTCCATCGTCATCGCCAAAAAGTGATGTGCATGCGTTACAAAGTTACGATAATTAGTGGTGTGTTTAACAGATTGTCGATAAAATAAAATACCTACTCAAGATTAAAAAACAAAATTTTCAGGCATTATTTTTTTACGGATTTGTGTTCAGTATCAGTAATATAGTTACCTCTGTAAATATGGCAAGAATGCAAAGGAACATCCTGTAAAGTGGAATTTTTTAGAATTCAGCAGAAACTTAAACAAATATGGCCAACTGACATTAAAACATTTTTAATCTGTGCCCTAGTGAGGCGACAAAACCTCTCGTTAATCGCGAATTGAAATTATTGCAGTAGTTATGTACCTATAGAAAGAATGTATAATGCTTTATAAAGCAGTGCATTAATTAATTACTAGTAGTAGTACATTCAATGAAGAAAAAATACATTGTTAATTAAGACCCTATTTAAATCTATTTAAATGCAATCAGTAATAAAAATGATTGAATAATTGAAATAAAATCGATTAAATTTACCGATTATTGTCTATAACTTACAGGTTACAACACTGGTGTCAGAGACAATATGGAGATAACATATAATTTTAAACGACAAGTCAATTTGACAAGTCTCACAAATTTTCATTGTCCACGTATTTTGCTAAAATAATTAGTTTCAAAGATTGATTTCAAGCTCGCATAATCGTGAGAATAAAGTTGGTTTCATGGGCTTGTGAAATAATGTGTATGATATAATCAACACGTATGTGATTATGGTGTAATTGTGTATGTAAGTGTTTGTTTACATCTCTGCTGGATTCTAAAAAATCAAGGTATAGAATACCAATAGGTACTTACTTGTTATGGTTTTTACTCAACATTTTTCAAAAACGATTTAGTACGAGTAAGTATCGATACTTGTCGACCGATACTGTAATACATTGAATAAAATAACAAAAAATAAAAACACTCGATTTCATAAAAAAAAAATATTTTTATGTTGACGTTAAGTAAAAATAAAATTGTTCCTACTGTGCAACTCCACTCTTTTTTGTTCTTTTTTGTGCTGTCATTTTATGGGTTTATTCCACTTTGTTCACCTGAATTGAGTCGACATTAGCAGTCGCCTAGAAAACCCAGGTGAACAGATGCGACTATTTTCATTGATCAAGTGGACTTAATTATTTCACCGACATAAAGCATGCTAATTATATTGCTTAAAATTGTTCTGAATTATTATTTGTGTGCAATTTATGATGTAAGTATGTCAATTAAACATAATTATGCCAATAAATATGTTTCAATGTGTCACTAGTTAGATCACTACGAGGTATGTATTGTTTTACAGTGTTATATTTCCTGTGACATGATATTATATAGGTATACAAATTTTATTACTTGTGATTACCATTAAACTGATTTAAATATTAATTTGACAGTTTCTGATGTAAATTATCACTCCACGGGATTTTAAAACAAAAACTATAACGGTAAATAAGATCCCATCAAAAACAATACTTGTCAAAAAAACCAAGTCTCGCAACTCAGTTGTTCTGTTGTGAGATAATAAAATTAAATATTAAATTTTCATACAAATCGGATCTTATAAAAATTATTTTGTATGAAAATTAAAAAAAAATAAAATGATGATATCAAATTTCTGACTTCACCATACCATTTATATGCCCATGTTAACATGGGCTAGTGTCGGCTCATATACCCATTTACCTAACACCCTGTATTGATTCTTTTTGATATTAGTATCCAAGTGTTATTGTTACATTCAGTTTTGCTAATAAAAATAAATGAAACCGCCTATTTCCAATAGATCTTCTGTACCGAGAATGCAACCTGCTTAGCTTCAGATAATTCTTCATTCAATTAACCTTTACCTCAGTCCACAAATCTGTATTAAACTCCGATTTAAGCAACTCCTGTCAAAAAAGATTTTTTACAATCCCAGTACCACTAACTAGAACTTCATTTTCCCATCGTTTCAACTCGTTTCTCAGCCCATTTATTTATAACTAGCGGCCGCCCGCGACTTCGTACGCGTGGATCCCGTTTTACCCCCTTCATCTATCTTACTTGGTTTAGATTTTTTCATACAAATGTTTTTTCCCGCTAACTCCCGTTCCCGTGGAATTTTGCAATATCCTATTGTAACTAAGCTTTAAGTTTACTAAGGTACCTGCATGCTAAATTTCAAGCGTCTAACTTAACCCTTTATAGGACGGCCCATACAAAGTGGCCAATAAACTGGACAGTCACTTTACGGCCGATAATTCAATGATTTTTGTAACAATGTCGAACCTTATGATCATAAACGATAGCCAATAAAGCACGCTGGCCTAGAAACGAGCCAGCGCTCAAGGACGTCGCACGCAATCAAAAATTCGCGCTCTTTTTTAAGGTGGCCTGTCAACTGGCCACTGTGCACACCCGTACTAGTATTTGCTGCCATTGCAAGCAGACGATAGATATTTCCGAGTGTAGTTCAATGTAAAAACATTTCTTCGTAAAGAAGATGAGTAAAATAATAATGTTATAGTATATACTTTATCATCACGTGAAAATATAGTCGAAAACCGTAAAATAAACATGTTATTTTTGCAATTAAAAACAGACTAGTGTGTTGAAAAAGCCTTGTGTAGAAATTACACATGTGAATTTGAGGTGGTCTCATATTTATATGTTTTGATTTTTACACACAAATTATATCGTTTTATACTGAGTATATTATTAATTTTTATAATACAATAACATAATAAGCCCAAATATACGGGTTCGGTAGTTATACCCCATTATTATAACTGTTTAGGTATTTTTTCATACAAAATTATGTATATTTGTGGATAATGTATATAATAATCCTGGGTTTATTGAGTTTTCATTCACGTTTTTTTATTTTATAACATAATATTGTCTCTAAATTATTATATAATGTTTACTTTAGTTGACAAAACTTTTAATTTTGTTTTTTTCATGTTATTTTTGGCTCAGAAGAAGAAATACAATCATTTTATTTGATACTTTGTTGAATATTATGTTTTTAGCCTAATTAAAGATTGATAACTAAATACGCAATTATTTTATTTAGTTTAATATGTAATTTACATAAAAATAACCGGTTTTTTTTATAAGTGTCCAGTTTACTGGCCAGTGATTTCACATGAATATTGGTGATTTTAGTGATGCAGAACGGTCAGTGGTCAGTATACTGACCACTAGTTTTTTTGTATTTTCTCGTAAAATATCTAGTTTCTGATAATTTTATTACTACATGTTGTTATAAATAACGCTATAGAATATATATCCACTTAGAAATATAGCGAATTCAAAAAAAAGTTAGGGTGTGCGTTAAAGGGTTAAGCGGTTTAGATTTTTGATACAAAAGGATTTTCCCGCGAATTCCGGTTCCCGTGGGAATTCCTAAGTATACTATAACCTGCCCAGGAGTACGAAGAATAATTGTACCAATTTTCGTTAAAATCCGTCGAGTAGTTTTTGTTTCTATAAGGAACATACAGACGGACAGACAGACAGACAGACAGACAAAAATTTTACTGATTGCATTTTTGGCATCAGTATCGATCACTAATCACCCCCTGATAGTTATTTTGAAAATATATTTCATGTACAGAATTGACCTTTCTACAGATTTATTATAAGTATAGATAAAATAGTTAAATTCTGCAACATAAAAGACAAACCTACTGGAGAGGCTAAACACAAAATAGGAACATAGCTTACCTCACTAAACTACGAAAACACAGAGCATTTCATAATAATAGTACAATAAATAAAATGTGAAACCAACTATATTATACTTACACTTCATTATGTTTTATCACTAATCAATAATTAGTTTACCTATACAACACATACTTATAAAACAAACAGCACAATAATTGATTTGTTATTGTTTTTATGTTATAATAATAGTTTTAATAGTTTTAAGTAGGTACCTAAAATATTGTAAAGTTATCTCCTGGCCTCCACGAGACAGGCTTGCCTAGTGTGGGTGGAGTCCAAGATTAATCTGACATGTACGATCTTTGAACGTACAATTAATTTAGGTTGTTTATGTCAGCAATACGCGCCGACCGCGGCGCGGTGGCATCAACTTACAGTAAACTTTATTTCAATTTTTCATTGATTTTACATTTAGTGTTTATTCGGTCACCAAACCAACCACGCGTAATCACTCATACCTTTTCACCATTTCGCACCATCTTAACCTAAATAGTTTAGACCTTGTAATAGTGTTAGTTATTGCAATAAACTCTTTGTCATAGCAACCAGTGACTTTCCATCCACCATTCCTTTCTTTGAATGTGCGTACCGTACAGACAAATGTAATTGTTTTCTCTGCAATAAACGATTTTATTATTATTATTATCTAAACCGAGATGAAAATCAATTAAAAAAGCCTTTTTCTTAGACAATTCATTTATTCAATCAGTATTAGGTATCTTTTCGTTTGGCCAAATTATTTTTCGCCATATTTCACTTTGCAAAAATCTTAGTACTAGTTTCTTTCCCCAAATTATTTTTTGGGAACTGTACTTTCCACACCTAATTCATTTGATCATTTGCAAAATTTTACTTGGTCAAGTATTACTCAAATCAAAGCATATTAAGGCACATGATCATGGTTTTATTGTACAAGAATTTTGCGAATTGAAACATTTGGTTAAATAATATCTGTCTAAATGAAACATGCCCAAACAATAATTTGCTATAATTGAGATTTTGTAATTATACATTTGCAATAAGTTGTTTGTAAAATTAATAATTGCCAAAGTCATCGTGTCCGGGTTCTCTGCAAGGGCCTCTGTGCACCATATATGCTTTAGCGCAGTACAAACTGCAAAAGAGAAATGACATTATTAACATTAAATTTTAATAGGCCTTGCATGTTGCAATCGTTTCGACTAGAGGACGGTACTATTCTAACCTATCGTTCCCACCGCTGCAACTTCTGTATACCCAGATCTACAGCTTGGCCGCCAATAAAAACCCAACCAGTGAAGGTACAGTTTGTCTCGGGGAAAAGTTAAACTGTCACTGGACCCGCAACGAAATTAATCAGAATGTATTGTTATGTAGAAATGTGTTAATTTTTTTTAATAAAGTTAATTTTTTTATTAAGTTTTCTTTAGTCCGTATTTTATGCGTCTCAACTGGGGCACTCCGCTGCTCGCTCATTCAGTAGAGTAGTCGTACGCGCTCACACATTGCCCCGATCTGTCTGTTATTACTTATTTAGCTCAGGTCCGATTTGAAGAAATATTGTGTTGTATTAATGTTTTGTGTTGGATTAGAGAAAGCCATCACGCTACTTCTTTTTCATCTTCTTAATTCGTTACGCTCTTGGCAGAGCGGTCGTGGTCACGTTGAGGCATTGTTCACATCGGTTGAAGAGGCGGATACAACTCTCCGCACGCATCACGCTACGCTACGACCAGAGAGCAATGAAAATTGCGAAGACGGGAAAAAATGTTAAAATGATTTCCACGCGTACGTAGTCGCGGGCACGACACCAGAGGGCCTAGTGTGAGTGTCCATCAAACGCGCTCACAAGTGAGCGCGCCAAAAAATTACATTAAATGTATGACGGATTGTACAGCGCCCCTAGCGGGAAACGTTCAAAAACTGAAATTCACACTCAGCCCACAGAGTTAAATGAGCTTAAGAAGTTAAGACGCATTTAACAAGTATATTAAGTCCATTTTTAAATAACTAATATGAGACATATTTTAAAACTCATACTCACTAGCATTCGTTCTCATATGACCATCCATCGCTGCCGCACATGGGGTTAAAGTCGCGTACATCACACTCGCATTCTTCACACTTCACTGTCATCAGATTTGCGATGACCAGCAATACAGCGAGGGCTGAAAGCAAATAATCACACCTGATGATACGGGTTAACATGGCCCGACGGATTAGCAAGCTGAAGTGGCAGTGGGCTGGGCACATAGTACGCAGAACTGACGGCCGATGGGGCAGCAAGGTTCTGGAATGGAGGCCGCGTGCCGAAAAACGCAGCGTGAGACGTCCACCCACAAGGTGGACCGACGACCTGATAAAGGTAGCAGGAAGGCGCTGGATGCAGGCCGCTACCAACCGTGCGATGTGGAAATCATTGGGGGAGGCCTATGTTCAGCAGTGGACGTCCTATGGCTGAAATGATGATGATGATAATGATTATACAGGTTTGAAGTACATTATTGAGAAGATCAGTTAAGTTCGGCTTCCACCAAGGCGGAGCGGAGCAGAGAAATGGTTTGAATAACCAGTCAGATTTCGTTCCATCAATTTCATTCAAACTGAATGACCTTTGATTGTTCTCTCGCCTTGGTGGAAATGGGTCCTAAAACCACGATGTCGTCACCAAATTATTAACGAATGCTTAGTCGTTTTAACATTGTGTATACTATCGGGGAATCGAACCCTTCTGAGTACAGAGAGTCCATTTCTGTAGCCAATGGAACGCACAGGCTTTAAAGATTCCCTCGTTCTAAGGGTTTTTGAAAGAAATAACCCCCCTCGCTCGTTAGATACTATATCTTTTAGTTGGCCGATAGTTGGGCCCGATTTTTATTTGTATGAAAAATCGGCCGATACCAAAACGGTGTAATTTGTTCATACCATCTCCATACTGATTAACATACCGACCCAACTATCGACCAACTAAAAGTCTGTGGTCTGCGCCCAGGCTAATATTCCAGCGTTGACAGAAGAACCCGCTTTCCTCGCGTCTCAATTTGGCCTTGTACACAACACTAAATTGCTATATGGGCGGGCTATTACTTCAAGTTCAGTTCTAAAGCCTGGTCCGTGAGCACGTAGAAAGAATCCCGTCCAATGACCCCAAGTTACCCATCCCTATCGCTCGCGCGTAATTATCTTGCTGTCGCGCTCGCACACTCACTGCGCGCGCCCGTCGCACAGTCGCGTGGGGTCATTGGACGGGATTCTACGTGCTCACGGACCAGGCTTTAGAGATTACAAAATTCAATATTTAAAAATATTTAAACAAAATTCAATATTTAAAAATATTTCAATCACATACTTCATGTACAATCAAAAACTGTCATTAACAATTAATTAAACAAATAATGTCTATATAGCCCGACCAGGAACATAAAAACCCTCGCCATGTTGCGGAAAACTAATGGTACTAATTTCTTTTAATGGCAACAGTAACTGAAAACTTCATTGACTTGTCACCTTGCATGTCAGTCTATTGCTGTCAAAGTGTAAACAAACTTTATTTTAAATGTGTGCAATTGATTTTGTGAATTAAATTGCTAAAATCTTATTAAAGTCGTGAAAGAAAAGTGGTTCACAATGTGTTAAAGTATTTGTCGAAGAGAAATACTAAGGGTTCGGACAATATTTTCATTGAATAATGTTTCCGACAAAGGTTGTCAAATTGACTGACATGTTTATCGTATAGTACAGTCCACTATGAAAATTAGCTGTGGTTTGTTTCAACTACCTATTTTAAAATTAAATCACATGCAGGAAGTACCACAAAACGAACTAAACAATAAATCTGTTTACTTACCACACCATGCAGTCGTGCGAACTGAAAAGGAAACGACAAAAACCCGCGTTGTTTTTGATGCATCGTGCAAGGGCTCAAACAATATATCGCTCAATGATGAACTGATGAATGGACCTGTCCTGCAAGAAGATCTTAGAAGTATCATCATGAGGTGGAGAATGCACAAGGTCTGTTTTGTGAGCGATATAGAGAAGATGTACAGAATGATTCTCATTCAAAAAGAAGACGCCGACTTCCAGAGAGTATTGTGGAGACAGAATACTTCAATATCTGACGAGGTCAAACACTACCGGCTACTTACAGTCACATTTGGGACAGCATCAGCGCCCTATCTCGCTATAAAAACACTAATGCAGCTGTCAGAAGACGAAGGTGAAGACCATCCTATTGCCAAGAGAATTATACGCGAAGACTTCTACGTTGACAAAACATGTTGGACTTGACATTTTCTATCGACCATTTTGTTACCATGTTTCTGAGCAAATAAATGATTTATTATTATTATTATTATTGATGATGTGATGTACGGGTGTGATACTGTCAAAGAAGCCATAGAGGCAAGCAAGCAATTGAAGACTGTACTAAGCAAGGGAAAATTCAGATTACAAAAATGGTGTTCAAACAGTCCTGAATTTCTAAAATCTCTTGATGAAGGAGAAAAGTCAGCCAAAGCACACATAGATATGAAATTAGATGGAATCGTAAAGGCACTTGGCGTATCATGGGATTTGGGAAAA